>NW_024070194.1:27910072-28185403 GCF_014754425.2 Oryx dammah | reverse complement strand
AAGTGTTTGGGTGTCTTTACCCCAGGTTTTCACGTGTGTTTTCTGTTGGGCATCTTAGCTCATGTCCGCATTCTCCTCGGCCCCAGGCAGCCACACGGCCTCCCTGGTGGGTGCTGAGACCCCTTCCATCTCACGCTTTGTCACGTCATTTCTACTTCGTCATGGCATACGGTGTCATCTCCTGGCCACTTCCTCAGTTTTGCTGTCGCATCAGCTGTGCGTTTATATTATAAATGCTTATTTCTCCCTTCTGTGGATTCTCTGCTCTCTCTCATTGGGATGACCCTGACCTGTGGTCGAGCTCTCACCAAGCTCAGGTGCAGAGTCCCCCGCCATATTGTGAGTTGAAATGGTTTTTCTGTGGCCTTGATCTGGAGGGCCGTCAGGTTGGATATAAAAATGTTGGTTCATGCTTGCTTTCAGTGATGTTTTTAATGCTTTTCCTTGCTTACTGTATATGGGCTTCCCTAGTGGCTCAGTTTGGCGAGAGCAATGGCACCCCACTCCAGTACTCTTGCCTGGAAAATCCCATGGACGAAGGAGCCTGGTAGGCTGCAGTCCATGGGGTCGCAAAGAGTCGGACACGACTGAGCGACTTCACTTTCCCTTTTCACTTTCATGCATTGGAGAAGGAAATGGCAACCCACTCCAGTGTTCTTGCCTGGAGAATCCCAGGGACGGGGGAGCCTGGTGGGCTGCCGTCTATAGGGTCGCACAGAGTTGGACACAACTGAAGCGACTTAGCAGCAGCAGCATGGGTTTGGGAAAGCCTGATTCCAGGTTAATTTATCTTGGAAAACTGACAGTTTTATGAGGCTTCGTCAAAGTTGATTTTATGGGTTAATTTTCCCAGGTGCCCACTTGCCTTGTCCATGTAGGTTTGGTTTTTTGGTTTCCATTTCTTGAAAGTTTCCTCAGATTATGGTTTAGTATAACTCCTGCCCTCACGTTTGCCTCCCTCTCTGGGGCCTCTGATAGCTCAGTGCATGTCCCCCTTCCGTGTCTTCCTTTACCCTGGGTTTTCCTGGCCCTTTAATTTTTTTTTTCTCCTTTGTTTCCTTTCTATTCTGGTGTTCTGCTTTTCTTCTGAATTCTTATGAATTTTTATTCGAGATTTTTCTCCCCTGAGCACCTTACAGTTTATATTCGTGTATGAGATAATTTTGTCTTTTTTTCTCATTTCTTTCTTGAGTCAGTCAACTCTCGTTTCTTTCTGGCTTTTAATTCATCTTGCCCTTATATTTTGAGGTTTTGATTCAAGGTGATTTTCATACTCTCAAATGTGTAAATACATTTTTTTGTTGAAAGCGTTGTCTTGTAGTTGCTTATTTTTCCAGATTGCATTTGGCCCTGATATGTGTAGAATTTCATTTTCTGACTTTTTGTGGTGGTTCTTGGTGCACTTGCTGATCTTCCTCTTGTTAATTTTGTGGTATGGGTGTTGACAAGATTTGTGGTCTGATGGCGCCCTCTCCTGACTGTTGTGCAGAGCCCAGTGACTTAGCTGGTGTCTGTCCTGATGAGGAGGGCTGAGGTCCTCTGGTGGCGCCCGCAGGATCCTGCATCACCCCCACTCACTTCTTGGTGTGCACTTAGGTACCCCCCGGCCTGCTCTGGCGGGAGGAGGACTCTCGCTGCTGTGTCTGCTGCTTGGAGCCGTGGGGGCACAGCCCCACTCCTTGGTCTTTGTGGAGCCTGGGCTGCGTCTTCATGTTGTGCGAATGCTGTGTTCCCTCCCTGTTCTGGATGGCCCTGGGGGAGATGATGGAAGATAACCGGGGTGACCTTGGCTCTCCTCTGCCAAGTGCCGGGGGTCCCTGCAGCCCTCCAGCTGCCTGTGCTTGGGCGTGGACAAGCTTGGGAATTGCACTGGTGTGAAGAGGACCAGAGCGAGCCAGGGGGTGTCTGTGCTTTTGGTACTTTGACCTATGTTACTCACCACCTAGCACATGGGGCATCACTCAGACACCCTCTCATGGGTGTGGACCTCTTGCTACTATTGTAGGGGCTCTGGGGGGAGTGGCAGTAAGGCCCCCCACGTGAGTTCCCCCAGACAGTCCCCAAGAGGCTGATGCTCCCTGCCACCTTGGTGAGGGCCCATGGCAGGTCCCTGCAGCTGCAGTCAGGTGCCGTGGCCGGTTGTGCCTGGCTCTGGGGGCCTGAGTGAAGTGACCAGTGAGCTAGGCAGGTTGGGGCTAAGGTGATTGTTTCCACTTGGTTTCCACATTGAGTGCTTGTTGCCCGTCAAGTTGGTTGTGGCATTTTTGGCAGAGTTAAGGTTACCTTCAAAGGAGACATTAGGGGATAGCCTTTCATTGATCTCATGATAGTCTTGGAATGGGACAGGTTGAGTTCACACAGTGCTTTCAGGAGGGGAGCTGGGGTCCAAGGTTGCTGTGTTTCAGCCCCAACGCCTGCAAATGCAAAACAGAACAAACCCGTCACCCTCTGTGCTTGAGCCTCTTGATGAAAGTGGACGCTGGCGTCTGCCGTGCAGTTTTCTGTCATCTGAGGTCACTGCCGACTACTCAGGGCCGCTTCCTGCAGGCTGGACACTGGGTTCCTGTGACCACCTTCTGTGGCCAGGACACCCCAGAGCCAGTCGGTCACAGGCTGGCACTCACCCCGTGACTTCGGACTATATTTAGTGTCAGGCAGGAGGCCTCTGAGCACAGCCTTCTTGTTAAAGTCCACGAAAGAGTGACGTGTGGCCACCTCGTGACCACTGGAGCCTGAGACGTGGTGAGTGTGGCCAGCACGGCCATGGAGTGGAGTCCCGCTGTGGGCTGTGCTAACGCCTGCTTGTCTTGTTTGGAGCCACTTTTGACTTCTGAAAAAGGTTTCATTAAAATAGCATTGACCTTGATTTCTGAGTTTCAGCATCCTCTACATTCTGTGCCTGAAGTGAGCCCTCACCCTTCTCCTAGCTGGTTTTGGTCGTTGAACTATTTTGAAAGTAAGAGCATCAAACATGGTCCAGAATTGTAACAAGTGTCACAGAAGACACCTGGCCCATGGTTTAGGTAGTGCTTTGTTCTCCGTGAGCCTTGAGGTCAGGTGGGGCCCCCCTGCCCTTCCAGCGCAGACACTGGCCTCTGCAGGCTCCCCCATGTTGAGGGTGCAGACCCACAGGGCCCCGGGCGCAGGCCAGCTCCCATTTTCCTGGTTCCTCTCGGCTGTGTGTTTTCATCACCGCCTTTTCAGGGGTGCTGTTTGTTTTGTACCCAAAATGCTCCTATAAGGCTGTTACGGAGACTCAGGGAAAACTGGCAAAAACCCTAAGTAGTTGTTTCAAACACAGACAAGTAGTCACCAGAGGACTTGTCTGGAGGACGGACTGGTGATTAAGGTTCTGAAGAGGGCGGGGTGTAAGGAACTCATAAATTAACAGAAGACGCATGGGATGCCTCGCCTGCCACCTGCTGGCCGCTTGCTGCACTGCGGCCTCCTCCAGCATCACAGGACTCATGGCTCCCACCTTCTTAAACTTTGAGAAAACGCTGTAAAAGTTCCATTGTAAGTTTTGCACTTGAAATACACATGAGCAACTTTAACCATCAGAATACAGACACTTCCTGTTCATTCTGAATGGAAAACCAAGACTCGTCCAGTTGGAAGTTGTGTGGTTTGTGCCCACGAGTATCGGATGGAGACGGTGACAGACTTGCTGAAATCATGGATGCTGCTGCTGGGGGGGGCGGCGACGCGGCAGGAAGGCACCCAGTACCCCAGCTCTGCAAGCAGGCAGGCACCAGAGCTCACATCTTCGGCTGGATCCCCCTGCAGGCTGACCAAACTGGGCTCCGAGCAGTGCAGGCCACTGTCAGCCCAAGGGAGTGGGGAGCACCCTCCAGGCCACAGACGACATGGTGACTAAAGAGTCCTGCAACCCAGCTTGCTGACCGCCAGCCCGCCCAGCCCACGAGCCTGGACCTTGCAGCTTTGGGAATGTGCCTTTGTTGGCGAAGTGGGGGGGTGACATGGCCACCACAGGTGCAGTGCCAGCCCACCTGAGTCCTGGACACCAGCAATGCCAGCCACGAGCCCTGGAGCCATTCTGCGACCCTTTGGGGCAGAGGAGCCGCCACGTTTTACTTCTGTGCCCGGGGCCAGAGTCTGACCTCTGTGGGGAGTCGCAGGGTTAGCATCTTCCAGTGTGTGCCTGAGCGCACCAGGCCTGGAGGTGGGCGCGGGGTCGTGCCCCCTGCTCTCACCCCTTCTGTTAGGGACTGGCTGAGCACCACGGCTCCAGCAGTTGGCCTAAGCCTGTCCAGGCCCGGCTTCCTCCATAGCCGGGTTCCGTGGGACACCTATAGGGAACCGTGCGCTGCCCCCAGGCCTGCGGTCCTGGGGTAGCACCTGGCATTGCCCCTTCCTTCCAGCGCTGAGGGCCCTGCCTACCTCTGCGCTCCACTAACTCGGCTGTCTTCTCCTTTCTCGTCACCAGGGCTCGGGCCCAGGCTCGGCGGTCCCAGGCAGTTCCGGCGTCGGAACCCCCAGACAGTTCACGCGGCAAAGGATCACGCGGGTCAACCTCAGGGACCTCATATTTTGTTTAGAAAATGAACGCGAGACAAGCCATTCACTGTTGCTGTACAAAGCATTCCTTAAGTAGCACGGACGCGGCCTCTTAGCAGAGACGCCTGGGGACTTTTTATATATTTGCAGATTACGCCTTTTTGTAACGAGCAAATGGGATATTGTTTAAAAAACAGCCACCTCTTTACAATGGAACAGTTTTATATTCCTGTTTCTAAGTCAACTCTTCAGTATGGAGGAAAACATGTTTCTGTAACAGAGAACACAGAGGCCTGCAGGTACTCTTACAGGACAATTAAATCCTAACTCATCTTTGATTGAGTGGCCTTCTTGCCAAACAAGCCATATATAAAAACTGATGGAATCGTTTAGCAAATAACTAGCTGCCCTCTTGTCACCTCATAGCGGTTTCTACATCGTTTGTGCATTTGGTTTAGTTCAACCCAGCTTACTGCGTAGGTGTGTGTCTACAGCCAGTGACCTCATTTCACTTATTTTATTTTTGTATCAGTCAGTTGGCAAAGCAAACTGATTTTTTAGACTATTTATCTCCCTCCTTCCCGGCCCCTCCGTTCAGGACCCTTGAGGAGCAGGCAGCCCACCGTCCGCCCGCGCCTCGGGGCTTGTCCCTCTGCTTCGTGGGGCCCCAGTGATGCGGCTCCTTCTGAATGTGTGGTCAGCATCTGTACAAATGCATTTTACTTGCTATTGTTTGTAAAGCTGTAAAGTTAAAAGAAATGAAAACCTTTTCAGCATAAATCTATTTTACTTGCACTGTGTTTTTTAGCTAAAAGTGAAAACTTAGATGAAATAAAATCAAAGTTGAGAAGAATCATCAAAAGACTGTTTCTCAGTGTGAATCAAGTGTTGAAAAATGGTTGGTGTATTTTGTCAGTAATTGTACATAATTTTTGGCACATAACATGAAGATGGCTATGTAACTATAATTATTTTGCTAAGAGACTGTATGCAAGCTGTGGGCCCACTTTACAGACGTCCAGAGCAAAAGCCCCTTCTTTGTACCTATTTTTTTATTACAAATATACTAATTGGTTCTTTATATTTTCAGAGGTTATTGTATTAAATTGTCTATTGATAGTACTTTTATGACTGTAAATACTTTGGCTTTCTCTTGTGTGAATTCTCATGTTAGACTTTATTCGCGCGTGTGAACTGAATGCTGATCAGTATTTTTTATGGACACCTGAAAACTGTTACACCTTTTATTTTGTCTTTTAGGAAATCCCTGTCTTTCCATTTTTTCATGTAAATTTTGCACAGTTACTTGTTCATATGTAAATATTTTACTTTCAAAAATGAAGTTTTTAATTGCTATTGTTTTATATAGGATTGAAAGAAAATTAACTCCTTTATTAAAAACAAATTTATCTGTATCTGTTTTGCCTGTTTTTCCCAGTTTTCCGTTGTAGATTCTGCTGCCAGAGATTTAGCTCTGGCTCCGCTGAGGTGTGTCTTTATGAGCCACTTGTTAGGAGTCAGTGTCTATAACCCAGCGAGTCCGGTAGAAATAGCCTCACCTCCGAGGACAGGACCTGCCTCCAGAGTCAGACCTGGTGTCACCTGTGAGGGCCCAGGAGCCGAGCTCAGGCCTTGCTCCCTGCCGGGCCACTCTTCCTCGGAGACGGATGGACTCGTGCAGCGTGGACGCTGGGCTGCTGTCCGTGCAGAGGCCTGGGGCGCCCCTGGGAGAGGGAAGGTAAGGCGGGGGTGGGGACACGTGGGCGTCCTGGCCCCAGCCCTGATGTGTACCCACGTTTCTGGTGGTGGTGGTGGTGGTGGGGTGTGGTGGCTGGAGGCCCCGCCCTGTCTGGCGGTGAGTGACAGCTTGGCCTCGATGCACGGTGGTTCCTGAGGGGGCGAGTTCACAATAGCTCAGGTCTCGCGAGAGCCGCCGCCGGCCTCGTCTGGCCTCGTCTGTGTGATGGCAGTTGGCGTCCATGTCTCGTTGATTTTTGACTGGATTTTTGGGTCTCTCAAGATCCGTGGGTTTCTGTCAAGTCACAGCATCAATCTGACCATGTTGTGTCGGTCTCCCCAGTGACGCAGCACTGCGGTTGGTCGTCTCCGTGCTGGAGGCGGAGGTCGAGACCCAGGTGCAGGCAGTGTGGTATGGAGGGCGCGCCCAGGCCTCCCCGGCTCCTGGCGGTTGTGCGCATGCCGCTGTTTCTTGGCTTGTGGGATCGTCGCTCTTTGCCTGCTGGGCCGTTTTCTCTGTGTGCACCTCTCTCTCCATGATTAAATCTCTCCCTTTCGTAAGATGCCAGTCGTTTGGGTGAGGGCCTGCCGTGGTCACCTCGTTTGAGCTTTGATGGCCTCTGTGAGGACCGGTCACGTTCTGAGGTCAAGTTCTGAGCTCTTGGGGCATTGGGACCCCCAACGTGATCCTTTTTGGGCCGGGGAGGCAGTTCAGCCCATAACACCTGTGATGCTGGCGATGAAAGAGGGTAGATGTGAATTTTTAGAGCCTTTTCCTGGTGGCTCAGATGGTAAAGAATCAGCCTGAGATGCAGGAGATCTGGGTTCGATCCCTGGGTTGGGAAGATCCCCTGGAGAAGGGAATGGCAACCCACTCCGGTGTTCTTGGCTGGAGAATTCCATGGACAGAGGAGCCTGGCTGGCTACAAGCCCATGCGGTTACAAAAAGTCAGACAGGACTGAGTGACTAACACTTAGCAGGAAGCACCAGGGCATGATTTCCAATATTCCCTCTGTACCAGAATGGCAGAGGTGGTTGAGTACTGAGGTCATACTTGGACTCTCCCCCAAGACTAATACTTTGTTCTCACTAAGTTCTTGGCTGGGAAATATTGAGAGCAGGAGGTGAAGGGTGCAATAGAGGATGAGACGGTTGGATGGCATCATCGACTCAACTGACATGAGGTTGAGCAAACTCTGGGAGACAGTGAAAGACAGGGAAGGCTGGCATGCTGTAGTCAATGGGTTGCAAAGAGTCTGACATGAATGAGCAGCTGAACAATGATAAGTTCTTGGCCCTGAGATAAACTGGTTTAGTCAGTGAAGGGCGGCAGTACTTGTGTTTCTGCTGGTGCAGCCTTGGTTCCAGCTTACCTGTACGTCTGATAGGGTCTGGTCGTCTTGCCCAGGGCCTCACCCAGCTGCAGACTGACGCTCCCTACCTAGGAATGACCCCCGAGAGAGGTGTGGCCAGCAGCTCAGAGGCAAACGTGTGTCTGTGTTTATGCCTCCTGTGAGCACTGGGTACTGCTCGGTGTCTCAGTAGAATCGTTACCAGTTGTCTCAAGTCCGACTCACATTCCTGTGGGATAGAAAGCTGTTGGGCTGGGCCAGGACCATGACCAGGATGTCTGTTCTGACCACGTGCATCTCCCAGGGAACTGCAGTGGCAGCTGGGCAGAAAGGCAGAGGAGAGAAAGGCATGAGGTTTAGAGATGAAGAAGGTGAAGGCAGGGCTTTAGGCAACACACTCACGGGCACAGAAATCCCTGAAGAATCTACAGACACATTGAAACTGAGCTGTGTATTTGGTAAGATATTGGAGTACAAGGTCAGTATCCAGAATAAAACGTTAATTCCCATGCACCAGAAGCAGAAAGGTAGAAAGTACAAAAGAGAACATTACCACCACCACTGAAAACATTAGGGTAGCTCGGAATATATGCAGTTAAAGATCTTTACGTTGAAATTAGATGAAAGAGGACCTAAAGGGAGAAATACACTGAGCCCTTGGAGGGGACCCAGTATTGTGAAGACAGCGGTTCTGCCCAGACTGATTCAGTGCCATCCCAGTCAGAACCCAGCAGTTCTCATAGAAACTGCAATCTGATTCCAGAAACTGCAGAGGATAGAAGAGCCAAGACAGCTTGGAACAAAATTGGAGAATTTCCACCCCTGGATTTCATGACTTTCTGGAGAGAGAAAATCATCAGGACAGCGCAGTATTGGTGTAAAGACAGATAGGATCCACGAACAAAATAGAGTCCAGAAATGCATCCGTACGTTGTGGCCACTAGGTTTCTGCTGGTGTGAACCAGATCCCTGACGGGGGAGGCACACCTTGACTCTACCCTCACACCACATGTGTCGCTTCGAGATGGATCACAGGCCTGAAAATGGGGCTAACACCACAAAGCTTCTGGGGGAAGATGTCACAGATCATTGTGACCTGGGAGTGGGCAGGGATTTCTAAGGGCACAGAAGGCACAAACTGTAGAGAAAAGACTGGAAAATTGGAACTTACAGATCCACTCATCAAAAGGTGCTCTTGTGACAGAGAGAGGCCAAGCCAAGGACTTCCAGAAGACATTTGTGGTATGTACTCCTGACAGAGGACTCGTGTCTAGAATACATTAATAGAATTTCACAACTGAGCAGTCAAAAGACAACTCATTAAGAAATGTACGAGACCCTTGGACAGGTGTCAAGACATGCCAGTGAGCCAATACATGAATGGAACGGTGTTCACCATTACTGGTCATCTGAGAGGAGCAAGTAAAAACCACAGCAGGTTGTCACCAGGTGCCCACATTGGCTCAAACTGTAAAGGTCAATGGTATCACATTGTGGGTGCCCTGGGCAGATGGAACTTCGTACGTGCTGTCATTGTGTGACATGGCGGGAACACCTGAGGAACTGTGTCACTCTTTCTGTATAAACATACTCCATCAAGGTGAATGCATACAAACCGGAGGTTATTTATTCAGTGAAAAGGCTGTGCTTCGTGGGTGCTTAGTCATGGCCGAATCTTTGTGACCCATGGACTGTAGCCTGCCAGGCTCCTCGGTCCATGGACTGCTCCAGGCAAGAATACTGAAGTTGGTTGCCATTTCCTACTCCAGGGGATCTTCCCAACCCAGGGATTAAACCCTTATCTCCTGCATTGGCAGGTGAATTCTTTACCACTGCACCCCCTGGGAAGCCCTCAATGCAGTACTACCCAGGAGTAAAAGGAACGAACTACAGGAAGTCCCCTACATACAAACCCTCAAGGTGTGAACTTTCAAAGATGCTAATGTGCGTTCTGTCAATGTCAGATGTGAGTGAAATTGCAACTTACCCTCCATCTCCTATTGTTGACAATCTTTTGGCTCCACCATCTCCCATCTCCTTTCCTTCCTCCAGTTAGTAACTCTCCCTGCTTGCTCACTCGATGCCAGCCTCTATATGCCAGCTGTAGTACTTTCAAGGTGCTGTCCTGTAAGATTAAAAGTTTTATTTTTTGTGTTTGTTTTTTATGTGTTCTTTGTGTGAAAAGTGTTGTAAACCTATTACAGCGCAGTACTATATAGCTGATTGTATTAGTTGGGTACCTAGGCTAATTTGAACAAATTGGGTTTATGAACGTGCTCTCGGAATGGGACTCATTCGTAATGTAGGGTACTTACTATACTGATGTGGTCAGTAACCTGGGGCATTAGCTCAGGTGAATAGACGCTGGGGCTGGGGCTGAGGTGAGGAGCTGTCAGCAGAGGGAAGGCCAAGGAGGCCCACGGTGTCTGGGAGTGACACCCAGGGCAGGGGCATGGCACAATTTATGTGGCTGCAGAGTCACCAGTGCCACGTGAGGGTTCAGGCCAGCACACGGTTAATCATCAGGCCGGGGGCAAGGAGTGCCAGAGAGTGGTGAGCAGCTGCTCTGCCCCCAGGGATGCCCGGCAGGTGGGATGCTGCTGAGTAGGGGGTGATGGTGGGGAGAGGATGGGTTGGGGGTCGAGCTGTGTATATAAGCTTGGGAACAGACTGTGTGGGAAGAGGGGCAGGAGCTGAAGGAGGGCCTTTTAAAGATGGGAGATGACCCCTGAGGGACTGCTGGTGCTGGCAGCAATAGTTTCAGTTGGTGGTGGGATGGCGCATGCTAAGGAAAAGAGAGGGTGTGAGGAGGGGGCAGATGGGGGATGTAGGGACGGGGAGCAGAGGAGGTGAGAGGAGGGGAAGGGGGTGCAGAGGGAGGGCTGTGGGCAGTCTACAGAAAGGAGCTGTACATGTTTGGGGGTGGGTAGGAAGTCAGCTCTGGCTGCTGCTTCTGGAGAGCATGGCTGAAGCCGAGGCCAGTACAGAGGCAAAGAGTGGTGTTCTTGGAGCACCTAGATCCAGCCATGCCTGAAGGCCCAGTAGTGAGCCTTTTTTGGAGGTGCTAGGGCAAGGTGGTGGCAAGAATTTCACTTGTTAATTCAACCAGGCCTGCAGAAGCAGCCAGGCCCTGAGAACCAGCTTCTAGGAGGTTGGGGAAGGACCGAAGACTGCCCCAGTGTTACAGACCCCACCCTGGAAGGAGCCTGTCTAAGCGTTCCTCACTCCCACCCTCCTGGTCCTTCTCCTCCTCCCCTTCCCAGGGCAAACTCAGCGAGGAAGCCAGGTGCAGTCCCTAAGTCTGGTTGGGCCAAGGACCCCTCCCCTGCTGAGAGGAGGGGAGGGACTACCCCTTGGGAGGGGGTCCTCTACCAACTATGGGTGAGAGCCCACTGGGTTTTCTGGAAGAGATGGGCCTGGGCAAGAAGGGAGTCATGCAGGGAAGGAGGTGGGGGAGTGACAGCGCCAGACCCAGGCCCCTCGATTGGGCACCTGCAGAAGGGGTGGGGTCCTCAGGCCTCGCCCCACCTTGTTTGCCCGCACTGGGTTCCTGGCAAGGTTGGCCTAGGGCCCCTGCTCCTGCAGCACGGAGTTGGGGCTCGCATCCCTCCTCTGGATGCAGCTTTTTCACCTACTGGGCCTCAGTTTGTTCGTCTCTAAAGTGAAGACAGTAGTAACATCCCCAGGGTGGCTGAGAGGTTAACCAAGGCAGGTGTGAAGCCCACTTATTCAGAGTGTGGGTTCCATCTTTACTTCCCTGGGGAGGGGTGGAAACCTGGCTGGCGCCCTGGGTTTAGAGCCCAGAGGGCCCGTTACTAAGCTGATTGCCCGAGGGGCAGTTGTGTGCCTGCCTCCCAGGTCTGTAGGAGTGGAGGACCTCTCCATTCCCCCAGAACGCCCCAGTGAAGCTACCAAAATGTTATTAAAAAGCATGGGCATGCAACTGTATGTGTGAAAACACTGGTCAAGTCTGAGAAAGAAATGGGAAGTTTTTGTGCCAATCTGCGGATTATAATCTAGGAGGCAGCTTCTCAAAGGGCTCTCAGGATGTCTCAGAGATGAGGGGAGGGGCAGCATAAGTGATCTTTTAAAAAATTATTTATTTTTGGTTGCACTGAGATTTTGCTGATGCCTGTGGGCTGGTCTTTTCTTTAGGGTGGCTTCTCATCTCGGAGCATGGGCTTTAGTAGTTGCGGCTCAATGGCTTTAGAGTGCAGGCTCAGTATTTGTGGCCCACGGGCTTAGTTTCTTTGTGGCATGGGCAGTCTTCCCAGACCGGGGATCGGGCCGAGTCTTATCCCCTGTACTACCAGGGAAGTCCATGTATGTGACTTTGTTCGTGAGGTGCAGGCCAGCCAAGCACACAGCTTGGTGGGAGGTAACTGTTGTCTTTGAGTAGGTCTCTAGTTAATGGTTTTAGTGCTTTTCTCAGTATGGGAAGAGGCAAGAAACTGGGTTCCTAAGATTCTCTCCTAAAAATATCTGACTACCTGAAGCCCAGTCCTGCCAGTGTCCCCAGAGCACAAAGCGCCTTGCCCTGGTCTTTGTCGTGAATTCCTGTTGGGCCGTGCTGCAAGTCAGCAACTGTGGTGCTGGTGACTTGATTCTTGTAGGACTGGGTGGCGGGCAAGGGTCTTTGTGTACAGTCCCCTCCCTTTCAGCCTGAATTTCCACGCAGAGTTGGGAGGCATTTCATGACCAGTTTGTCCCCCTGGGCTCATTCTCTGGTCAGGTGAGGATTTTGTTGCTGGGTGCTCGATGTGCTGTTACTGGACCACACCCTGTTAACAGTAGTCAAGCCTTTGGGCCACCCAAAGGTCCTTCCCACGGGCCTCCTGGATTCCCATGTGAGAAGTCCTAGGGCCCAAGCTGAGTAGGCAGAAAGCCGACACATGCCCTGAGATACGTCTTCAGGCCCGGAAATTGCCTGGCCCATCTCTGTTCGCCACTTGAGGTTGACCAGCCGCCCGGGGTAAGCAGGGACCCCCCCTTCCTGCTAACAGAATGGGGCAGGGCAGGGGCTGGCACCCACCATCCTGCAAAGGGTGTGTGAAAGACCTGCTGGATTGCTCCAGGCATAGTCACTGGCCCTTCACGTCCAGCATCCTCCCCCGACTTCCTCCATATCCCAGCCCAGAGAGAAGTCCTGTAACTTCCCAAGAGAGGCTGAGAATTCAGGTTTTCTTTCTTTCTGCAGAGTCGGAGGGGTGGGGTGTGGGTGACTGGCCCCACCTGGCTGCAAGCCCAGCTGATGGAAGCCCAACTATGCCTTCTCCTCAGCTGCTCTTGACTGCCAGCCTCTAAGTTTCCATGGCAACCATTCCAGAAATTTAAAAGAAGGAAAAGTCTAGGCTGCCAGCACAGACCCACTCCTGGCTCCAGGTGCAGAGTGCTCACCTCCTACCCCCTGCCTGGCCACTGGGGCCAGCATGCTTCTGGAAGTTTCTTGCCCCCTCCTTAAGTCACCCCCAGAGTCTTCTACAGCGTTTGGTGGTGGGTGGAAGTCTCAGTCAATAGGGCCAGGATGCAGTGCCCACCAGCTGCCTGGTTGGTTGGTGAAGGGAGATGGTGCCTGTTTGGTGAACAAACATGTGCGCACAGCCTGTGCACACCCTGCTTGCGTGCTGACCATAGCACTCATCCCTGGGGGCTGGCCCTGCAGTGTGGGTCCCCTGGGTGCCTGCGCACCCCTGGGCACTCTGAAATGCTCATGGACACTTGGATTTTATCTCCTCTCAGTTCATCTTCATCTTCCCAGCCACCCACTGGGCAGGTGGTATTGGCCCAGAGACCTTTAGGGAACTTATCCAAGGTCAGAAGCTCCAGGAGGAGCCAAGCTGGATTTTGGCCAGGCTCTGGCTACACACTCACTGCTGCCCCAGGGAGGCGGGGGGGCCTGGTTAACGAGTCTTGTCAGCTGGGGTGCCAGCTCCTTTGAGTCAGGCCATGCTTGCTGCTTGGAGCACAGTGGGGACTGCCAGGGCAATAACTGCCCTGCCAAGATGTAGAGACAGACTGGGGGAAAACTTGAGGTAAAACCCGTGAACATTCAGTAGTGAAGTTGTTGAAGGAATCCCATAAGGAGGCAGACGGTGAGAACTGAAGGACCATCTTGTGTGGGGAGCTCTGCACACAGAGGAATCCGAGGGCTGAGGACCATGAGAGCCTCCCAGGCATGCAAGGTGGCAGGCTGCTCACATGGAGCCCCGGCTGCTGGGCCCCCTCCCCACTGCCTGGCCCAGCAGGGGAGGGCCAGGAGAAGTGGTGTCCCCGTGGAAGGAGCTCAGCAGGGCCAGACCTCTCCTCTCTCTGTCGCAGTTCTTGTGTTTGAGGTAAGTTCCCAAGCGGGTGATTTATTCCCAAACAGGCAGAAGTTCCCATGGGCACTCCTGAGGCCACACGAGGCAGGGCCAGGCAGCTGAAAGTCAGCACCGCGGACAGCGCCCTTCAGCCGCATGTGAGTCAGGACAGCTCTGTGTGTGTGTGTGTGTGTGTGGTGGGGCGGGGTGGGGACAGGGTTGGTGGGCATTATTTGGGGTGGGGCGGAGATAGAGCATGTGGGTTGGGAGGGAGGGCGGAGGGAGTGGACATGACAGGCTGTGGGCAAGTGACCCTGACACCCGGCCATCCCCTGCCCCTTTAGTGAGTATCCAGGGCCTCCTGCTTCCTCAGGGTCAACCTTGAGGACCCTTATTTGGTGAGGCCTGATGCTGTCCAGGTGAGTCAGTGTTTAGGAGGCCCCCCGGCTTCAGAGTGTCCCCCACTCCAATCCAACCCCTGACGGCCTGGGTCAGGATGAGCTTAATGCCACTCAGGCTTCTGGGGAGCTGCCGGCCAGGGTAGCAGGTGCAGGGAGTGTAGGGTGGTCATCAGGCCCTCTCATTCCATCTCACCTCTGAAGGGGGATGACTGAACTACTCACCCCACCTTTGCTCAGGGGCCCTTCCGTCTCTGAGGAGGCTGCTTCAAGCTGCGGTGTGGAGGGTCGAGAGAGAACTCTGTTTGTGCCCAGGCACTACCCCTCTTCCCCAGACTGAGGTGCTTCAGGGCTGTGCTCGAGAGGCCTGCCCTGGGCGCCATGAGGGTAGGTCCAGTGAGCTGGCAGCACCCCTGCCCTTGTGGATGGGCCTGCTGGGACAGATCTGTGGCAACTGAGCCTCCCTTCACCTCCCTCACCTGGCTCTGGGCTGTTGGGATGGGGGCAGCTCCCGGGGGCATATCCCTGAGCAGATGGGGGAGGACTATGTGTTGGGGGAGAGGGCACTTAGGGGTTGAGAGAGGACGGGAGAGCAGTAAGGGATAGCCAGGAGAGCTTAGGAGAGCTGAGAGTGCTCCAGGCTCTTGTGAGATAGCACCCAGCCTGTGTTTATCAGTTAAAATTGGGTTCAGGGTGAAAGTTTATTTTTTTTCTTAAGTGAAAATTTTACCGAACTCAGGTCCAGCTGCTCACTGCTTAAAAATCAATACTGGCGTGGCACGTATTGGCAGGAATGGAAATGGTGCTTTTAATCAGAAAACCAGAAATCTGTGGAGGAGGGACTCTGTCCCCCAAAATGGAGTCCCAAGATTCTGCTTGGCCATGAGGGTTTTAAGGGGGAAAGAGGAAGTGAGGTCAGTTAATCATGGAGACGGGGGCCGGCCCCCACTGTCTGCAAGCTCGTTGGCTCCTTGTGATCTTTCCTTAGTTGCTGTCTTGTTCATGCACTTTGTTCATGAGATTGCTGAAGGGGGAAGCTGGGATAGAGTCCCGGTTATCTATTAATTGGTTAGTCTTCCTTTCTATGTCTTTGATCCATGGAAAGAGCCAACAGGTTAGGCCAGGGATTGTGTGATCAAAGATTTGAAAGGTGTGCTTGGGCCAGAGATGAGCAGAGCATGGGGGTGTCTGGTTTGAGGTTAGTGACAATATAGATTTCTAAAGTGACAAGGTGAAAGGGCCTCCTGCAGAGAGCTCTTTCTTGCAAAGAGCTGCTTACAAATCCCTACTTGTCTGAAAATTATTCCATTTCTGTGGGATCAAGGGTGAAGTCCATCTTGTGTAACTTCTGTATGTTGACATAGTGAAAGTGAAGGTTGCTCAAGTCATGTCCCACTCTTTGCGACCCCATGGACTGTACAGTCCATGGGATTCTCCAGGCCAGAATATTGGAGTGGGTAGCCTTTCCCTTCTCCAGGGGATCTTTTCAACCCAGGTCTGCATTGCTGGCAGATTCTTTACCAGTTGAGCCACAAGGGAAGCTCAAGAATACTGGAGTGGGTATCCTGTCCCTTCTCCAGCGGATCTTCCCAACCCAGGAATTGATCCAGGGTCTCCTGCATTGCAGGTGGATTCTTTACCAACTGAGCTGTCAGGGAAGCCCTGCATGCTGACAGAGGGCGCCATATTCTCAGAGTGGAAGCTGTTGACGTGGGTGTGTAGCATCTCTGCTGACAATTTTAGTCATGTGTCAACACTGAGTCCGTGACTATGTAGTATTCATTAGCTGCTGGAGCTACTCCTTTGCGACTCTGGGAGGCCTGGGAGACTCAGCTTTTCTACAGAGAGAGGCAGGGGGTGTGGAGGGGCCTTTGTGTGTGTGTGGGGAAAGAGGGGTACAGGGGTTCTGCTGGGTTTGAAAAGCAGCTCACGGGGGTGTATTTGCCCACCAGTCTGTCCATCCGTAGGCCCCGCCAGCATCAACCTGGGGTTCTCATTTAGTCCTGGGTCTCCACTCAGTCCCTTATCACCCACTCCTGGGACATGTGACTGCCTCCTCTCATGGTGTCTACTTTCCACTGTGCCCTGATCACCCCCCATCCGTCCCACTTGACCTCTCCCTGAGCTCCAGACCATCTTGCTGCCGGCCCAGGGCATCCAGCCACAGGCCAGAGCTGAGTGCGGGTCCTCCCCACGCCTGGGCTGAGCTGGAACAGGGCCTCCATGAGGGTCAGTCCACCGCCTGCCCCCCACATCCTGCCCTCACCCACACAGCCGTCTCCTCGTCTCTTGGCCCTGTTCCTGTCACTCTCCGAGCCTTGGCTCCTCCTCTTCTCAGGCTCCTCTCTCAAGGAAGCTTTCTCGGGGGTGGGCATCGGATTTGTGGTGGGGGGCTGCCATGTGGCTGGGGCATATGGAGGGCCAACCTGTATCACTGCCTCCTGTGGCCTCCTGTGTGCATCCCCCAGCACATTGGTCCCAGAGTCTGCCCCTTCCCCCAACTGCTGGCTGAACCCGGCCTCCTTGGTAGAGCAGCGGAGGCCCCAGGGGCTTTGCCAGTGCTCACCTGTGAACTGACTGCTCTGACTACCCTCCTGGGCCTGTATCCACATGTAGGCGAGGATAGTGACCTCTCTCTGGCAAAATGACCCAAGGAGAGGCCCTGGGGTCAGAGAAGGGGCTGCCTGGCTTCCAAGAGACCCCAGCCTGGCCTTTGTGGTTGTTCGAGCCAGGCCTCTGCTTTGGGGACAGGCAGGCCTCTGCCTCCAACCCCATGGATTGGGATTTCCCAAGCAAGAATACTGGAGTGGGTTGCCATTTCCTCCTCCAAGGTATTTTCCCCACCCAGGGATCAAATCCATGTCTAACCCTCATCTCCTGCTCGGGTCTCTTGCATTGCAGACAGATTCTGCTGAGTAAAGAATCTGCTGAGCCACTTGGGGAGCTGGGAGGCGTGACCTTAAGCAGAATGACCCCACCCTGGGCATTGCCCTAGGGGTCTGATTACAAGGAGTTTGTGCCCCACCCCTCTTTGACTGCCTGTCCCAGGCCCACAGCAGTTGCCTAATTGTGAATGTCATTAGCTGCAAGTATTAATCATGCCTGTGATTGTCAGCTGCGCCTGTGATTAGCTGTGATTTGAGCCCCAGAAAGGCCTGGTGGGGGTGGTTGGGGCTCCCTCTGCGGGTCTGACTGCATCACTTAGTTCTGGCTGAGCTGGGCACCCTTCAGCCTTTCCGACCTGCTTCCCTGAGGCTGGCAGAGCCCCAGCAAGTCCAGCAGTGTCCCTGGGGGTTCCCTGTGTGGCTCTGTGACCAGCAAAGTGTGAGCCAGTGCAGCTCAGACTCAGGCCAGTAGTCAACTGCAGGCCGTGCTGTGAGAGCATCTGAGGACTGGACCCACTTGCCTTGGGGTTTCTGGCCGGCATGGGGCTGGGGCTGCAGTTTGGGCTGGAATGAAGAGCCCCTGTGGTGGGGAGAAGGTGCGGGGCGCACAGAGAATCAGAGGGGCAGGAGAATCCTAAAGCTGACCCAGGCCTTTCCTGCTGTTATGAAGGTATGTCTGCCAAGGCAGGAGGTGGGATGCACCTTGTTTAGCAGTTTGTTAGCTTGGTTTATACCTTCTAGGAACGTTACCATATTTAGATGCATGGCACTTGGGTCTTATTTGTCCACACCCCTAGGCCTGATCCGTGTGAGGAGCCTGGTTCTGTTGAGGGCTGTGTTCGGAGCCCAGAATGGAGCCCGAGACACAGTGGGTGCTGAGATGTTTGCCGAGTGAGCAAGTCCCACTCCTGACACCAAAGCACCTTTGTTCATCCATCTGCTGTTTACAGGGACACTCAAAGAAAAACAAAGCAGGGTGAGGCCGACTGTGTAAAAGGGGGGCTTTATTTACTCCCCTGTAGCAGCGTCCGCTCCCGCACACGACGACCCTGCGGAGCCGCTGCTCAGTGTGGAACCAAAACCGCCTGGCACTAAAAACACATTGAAAACATCCACGCTCTTCCCTTTTTTTCCTTTTTTTTTTTTTGGTACAAAATGATACAAACAACAATACAAAATAGTTGTGCTGTTGACAATTACAAAAAAAGTTGGAACATTTGTCTAACTGCGCAATGCTCAGTTGCAGTGAGAATACGTCATACTCCAGTATCTTTCCCCAGAACAACCACAGTCATGCGGGCTGCTACACATGTTGTCCATTGTCAAAAAGAAACATGCAAAAAAAAAAAAAAAAAGATCAGAATGGGAAAAGGAGAGAGAAAGGAAAAGCGAAACGCGTTCCAATTATACACAGAGGTGGTCCCCCCACGGATCCCAGCTTTGCAGGGCCTGTCGTATATACACCACGTGGCCGGGGCTGTCTCACAGGGCGCTCTTCGTGGGGGAGACTCTGTTTACTTTTTTGGTGTTCCTTTCAGCCATGACAAAACCCAAGACTCCCCTCCCTGACATTTCCCCTCAGAGAGAACAGAGTTGTCTCGAAGGCCCGGATGGGTCAGTGGTGCTCACAGTAGGGAAGCCTGATGGCTGGCGGGTACCCTGACACTCCGGCGATGGAAGGCCTGGCGCCTGGGTGTTCTGAGAACACGTGAAAGGGAAGGCCAGCTGGGCTGTGGGGAAGGGCTGCCAAGGCCTGATAGGCTTGGGGCTCCGGGCTGGGGATGCCTGCTGCCCGAGACTGGAGTGTCCTTGTAGGTGAGTCCTGGTCACAAGAACAAAAATCTCTGCGGGCACAGGACTTGCCCGAGCACCGCGCCAGCGCCGAGTCCAGGCTTCCTCTGGCCGCACCCCCTGGTCTGGACCCGTTGCATCTACAAGCTACGTGAGAAATGTTTGACACTGACTGTGTAGCTAATGCTAACTGTTGGTTGGGACAGAGTTCCCGGATGCTTCTGGGAGAGGGTAGGGGTCTCCAGAGGCTGTCTGGGATGGCAGTGAGGAGGGGCTGCTCTCCAGCTGCCTGGGAGCAGGGATTGGGCCTGTGTAACATAGACAGATTGCGGGGTGGGGGCCTGGCAGTGATGAGGAGGAGAGGAGCTGCAGGGAGGCTGGGGGGCTGGTGTTCAGGACAACGAGCTGTTGGCTGGGCCTGGCACCCCATCCCTGGGGTGAACCCAGGACCTGGGGACCCAAAGAGGCTTCAGGAATCCAGTGGGGAGAGTCCACAGCTGTCTGGATCCCCCCCACCCCATATTCATACTTAGAACTTTGACTGCAAAAACATGAGATTCCAGCTAACATCTCACCAACCCTGAGGACACTAGCAGTCCTCAAGTGGCCACGCCCCCAGGTGCTGGGACAGTCCTCATTGGCTGTCTGAACCCGAGCGATTTGCATAGCAGGAAGGGGGTATCCCCCACCTGGGCAGGCTACCCACCTAGGTCTGTGAGATGGGCTATCTGCCTGGGGGCATCAGCACATGACCCAAGCGGCCGCTGGCTCTGTCTACCTGTCCCTTCGTCCCTCCTTGGGCCATTGTGGACGAGGTCAGGATGGACCTGCCTCCCTCAGGCCACAAGCCAAGTTGCCTCCCCAGCTCAGCTCAGCCCTGGGAGAGTGGATGGAGTTAGCGAGGAGTTTGGTTTGGGGAAGACCCTGATGTCCAGTGGGACCCACGCGGATCACACACACACACACACGTGTACACTCAAGTTCATCTTCGAGGGTGAAACTGTTTAGAAAAGAGGATGACCATGGCATTGGGGGCAGGCCACGGGTAGGGGTGTGGATCAGAGACCCTCTCCATGGAGAACATGGGGAGTATGTGCACCCCTGTCCCAGGTCCTCTGGAGGCCTGACCCCAGGAGCAGACCCAGGGTGGGGCTCCAGGGCAGGCCTGACGCCAAGTCCTGCTGGGGAGCCAAGAGCAGGTGAGGATTCCCCTGGAAGGGCCTCTCCAGCCAGCCCAGGTGCCTTCACACCAGACAGGCTATCCCTGGGTGATGCTTGGGGGAGAAGCTGCCCCAGGGCATTTTCTCACCCGTTTCCCTCTAGCTGCCCACCCCCTGCAACCCTGGCAAACAGCAGGGGCTCTGGTGGGTCCTTGGGACGCAGTGCCTCTTTTTGTCCTGTGGAACTGAGCCTGGAGTCTGGCTTGAGAGTCACACTGCCCATCAAGAGGGCACGTCCAGGTGTGAGAGCTTGAGCAGTTAACTGGCCCAGCACCTGCTGGGGGCTGACACCGGTCCAGAGGAAAGGAGACTGTTCCCGGCGGGCGTGGCCCAGACACGTGTGGGATGGACCTCACGGACGATGAGACTGTCCCAGCATTGGAGCAGACTTCTGCCATCCTTGTCAGCTCCCAGGCTCCAGAGACCAGTCCAGAGGGGTGGAGCTGGGGCAGACCCCAGAATCTCCTGCTGGCTGTGCTGGTTTCTGGACCCCAAGTGAGCATCAGCTGTCCCTGTGGTCGGTGCAGCCCTGCCAGTGGCCAGAGACATCCAGAGCCTTTGGGGGCTGGACTGGTGAGTGTTTGGGGGCTTTTGACATGGAGTCTCTTGGGAGTCTCATTGAGAGGGTGGAGGGCTCATGCCAGGGGTTGGTGGGATGCTGGCTGGATTTGGTTGTGGCTTCTTGGGATACCATACTCTCTTGGACAAAAGATAGTGGGGACCTGGGTGTCTTTCAGGGTCACAGTTGGCCCTGGGGGAGGCCTAATGATTGACTGGGGGTCCCTGGGCAGCCATGGGGGACATCAGGGACGGCCCCAGCTGTTTCCAGCTTCTGGGAGTCAGGGCAAAAGTCAGAGTGCACAGTGGGTCTTGGCTCCACGGGCTTGGCCCACACCCAGGGGACTCGCTGCTGTAGAAGCTGAAGGTAGGTCTTTGAGCTGACCTGGGGACCCCATGGGGTAGGAGACCCTAACTGTGGACAGCAAAGCATGAGGACTCAGAGGGGCTGATGGGGTTTGGACCCGTTATTCTTCTTTGTCAATTGTCAAGCGAGTCACCCATTTGTTTCCTTGGTAAAAGATCCAAAAAAAGAAAAAAGGACACATTCTTTCCAATTCCTTAATAGGTGCCTTCAGAGCTGGGACTAGCCAGGGCTGGGGGCGCTCAGGACCGGGTGGAGGGGTCTGTCTGCTTGCTTTTAGTCGCTCCTGAGTTTGAGGGAATCTGATACATGTACCAAAAGGCACTTTCATTTTTTTTTTTTTAAAACAGTGCTTCTGTCCTAAGAAATTCAAGTTAAGACAGAGTGCCTCTTGCTCTCCTCAGTGCTGAGTCAGCCGCGGGTCAAGTGTTCATGCCAGACAGCTGGGGCGGGGGCAGGGCGGGGACCCCCACCACTAAGTGACATGGCCTTGGGGGTCGGGAAGGCCCGTTGCCTCCTCCGGTCCTGCTCCTCCCGTCCGTCCGTCCGTCCATCCATCCTTGCATCCAGCAGGGAGGCCCGTTAATCCTCCTCACCGCCTCCATACATGTCCGCCAGCTTCTTGAATCTGGGCCCCCAGTCGTTCAGGTAGTCGTAGTCCTGGTCTCCGGAGCTGGAGGAGTCCAGGGAGCTGACGGAGCCCGCTGTGGAGCCGCTGCCCTCGTAGTCAAACACCAGCAGCGAGTCGTACGGGGGCGCCGTGGGGTCATTGTCGGCTGCGCGCAGGCCCTGGGGCCACAGAAGCGGGGTCAGAGTGCGGCCGAGGGGCTGGAGATGTGGGGTGGGGCCCTACAGTAGGTGCTCAGGAAGTGCTCCCGCATGTCCATGAAAGGCGTCTCAGAGCTCAGAGCAGAGCAAAGTTTACAGGTTGGCCTGGCAGGGGAGGGGGCGTGTGGGGAGGCGGCCACACAGTGGCTTCGCCATCCCCCTCTTTCCCACAAAGGAAGATGCGGCAGAGGTGGGGCGCACCCTGGACTTGCCAGGTGGGCACCTTGGGGTCAGTATCACAACGAGGAGGGATGAGCAAAGGCAGGGGCCCTGTTGGCTGGAACTTCAAATCCCAGATGTCAGGAGGGGGACTCAAGTGTGTGGTCAGGTGGCTGCTCTGGATGAATGCCCACCTCCTAGGCCATTCCCAGTGGGGATGCTGAGGGGAAGGGCTTGACCTGCCCGCCCCTGCCACACCCCCAGGCAGGACTCAGTGAACCCAGGTCTGAATCTGCCTCCTCATGCCATCCCCCCTCACAGAAAAGTGAGCTTTTCTGGTCCATGTGAGCAAGTATGCCCACCCCGCCCCCCCCACCGGACCACCCACCTCGTTGATGAAGTCGCCGATGTCTCCTGGGTGGGGCACCATGGGCCTGACTGGGTACTGGGGTTCGGCCCCCACGGGCCTCTCGTCCACCCGCCGCACCCCGGGGGCCTTGCTCAGCACATGCTCCATGGCCTCTGGCTGCTGTAGCTGGCTGAGGTCGTAGTCCTGGGGGGGTGGTGTAGTCAGTGAGGGGGCCCGGGTAGGGGTGGGGGACAGCAGGCAGAGACACCAGGGAGGTCCATGGGGTGCATCCTTGCCTGGTTCTATCACCTGGTCTGTCCTTTCTGAAAGGCTTGCCTTGCATCTGTCCATCAGATCCTGTCTGTCCTCAAGGCACATGTGGGGCCTGTGCCCCCAGCCCTCCCCAACCCGGGTCCACCCCTCACCTGCTCTGTACCACGTCCCTGACCTGGGGCCAGTGTTACCCCACTTCACAAGGATCCCTGAGCTTTCATGGGGTAAAGTGAAAGTTGCTCAGTCTGACTCTTTGTGATCCCCATGGACTATACTGTCCATGGAATTCTCCAGGACAGAATACTGCAGTGGGTAGGCTTTTCCTTCTCCAGGGAATCTTCCCAACCCAGGGATCGAACCCAGGTCTCCCACATTCCAGGCGGATTCTTGACCAGCTCAGCCTGGTAAGACTCACCCCAAATCCCCAGTGAGGCCCACCCAGCAGCTCCCAGGTCCCCTCAACGAGCCCTGGGATGCAGGGTGGCACCGGCCTGGGGTCAGTGGCTGAGGGAAGTGCAGGTGGGGGCACAGGGCTAAGGAGAGGAGGTCACAGGGCCCCTTGTGGGTGTGCTCGGCGGGGCCGGGAGGGTCCCCACAGCCTCACCTGGTCCTCCTCGCCACCCCCTTCCTCGTCGTACTTGAGGATGTTGTCCCGCACATCGTCCTCGGGGTCGATGAGCAGCTGCTTTGTGTGCCGCTCCTTCTCCCGCCGCTTCATCCACACAACGAAGAGCAGGACCATGGCTGCGGGGTGGGGCTGCTGTGAGCAGGTTGTGTGTGTGCACACTCGGGGGTGTGTGGGAGGCGGGCACGTGTGGCCACTAGGGCCCGTGTCCATTACTACGCCCCTAGTCTGGATCAGGCTTGTGGCAGACTCTGGTGGGTAGGGTGCCCCCCCGCCCTCCCGGGACCCGTCGGCCGCACTCACTGAGGAGCATGACGATGCAGATAAGGATAGCCACGATGGCACCCGTGCCCAGCCCGGCTGCTGCCACTGCGCCCACGGTGGTGCAGTCGCCGTTGTCGTCGCACGGGCACACCTTGACTTTGATGATGGACGTGTGGGACAGCGGCGGGTTCCCCGAGTCTGTGACAGTGATGGGGACGTCGTACACCCCGGCCTCCAGGTGCAGGACGCGCAGGCTGAGCTGGGCGTAGTCACCTGGGTGGGGGCGGGGTGCGCTTTGCTCAGTGGGCAGCCAGCCCTCCCTCCTGAGCGAGACGAACACAGGCAAATAGGCAAAGGCTCGGCCTGTCTGGCCAAGACACATGTAGATACACACGCACGTGCGCACACACATACCACACACCATCTGTCGTCCTGTAAGGTTAAGAGACTTGGCGATTCAGGAATAGAGCAATTGCAACATGTAGGATGAAGGAATTGTTTCCTTAATAAGGAAAGAGTTCTACCAAGTCAATTATATATTAAAAAAAAACCATTCCAAAGAAAAATAGTGAAGGACATTGACCAGATAATTCACAGAAGCAAAAAATGGCAAATACATGAAAAAATGTCCACTGGTAGTTATAAGATGCAAATGGAAACAGTGATTTTGGCTAAGAAACTGGAAAAATGATTTTAAAACAATAATGCTGTGTTGGCAAGGGTTTTTTGAACGAGTAAATGCTATCAGAACTCCAGAACTCGGAAGCCCTGTCCACCAAGGCCATGGCTAGGAAAGCGCCTCAGGGAACACGTGGTGGTGGTGGGGCCCATTGTTTGATGACTGGCTCAGGGAGTGGTCTCCATCACGTGGAGCTCTTTAAAGGACAAGGTTGGGCCTGCCTTGGGGCCTCCTCGGTGGCTGATCCCTGGAGCAGGCAGGGCCCCTGCCCTGCGGGAGAGGGCTGCGTGGCCCCTGTGAGACTGGCTCCCTACTCCACTGCTCCTGCTTCCCTGGTGACAGGCCCGGGTGGGGCTGCCCTCTGGACTCAGTCTGACTTTCTGGATGGCTGGGCAGCCAGTGGGCGGGTGCCTCAGGTGGGCTCACCATTAAGGCGGGTGACGGTCCAGTTGTTGCGCACGCTCGCCGGGACAAAGGGCAGCTCGAAGACGTACGGCCCGATGTTGGGGTCCACGTCAGCATCAGCCGCTGTGATGTTGATGGCATTGAGGCTGGGCTTCTCACAGACCTGCGCCTCCTTGGGCAGCAGCTCGGGGGCGTTGTCGTTGATGTCGATAAGATAGATCTGGAGGGTCCCGGTACCACTGGCCGGGGGGATCCCTGTGGGTCAGACATAGGCAGTCACGTGGTCACTCCTGGGCTCCTGAGCCCAGGCCTGCCCAGGACACACCCCATGGCCCCACACACTGACTCTGCTGTGTGATATACACAGCGACTCAGTTGTAGACCATGTATGAGTGGCACACGCCTGCGGACTGTGGTCATCCTGGAGCTCCCAAGCCTAGCCCCTGCCTCAGTGCAGGCCCACGGTGTGGGTGGACTGGTGCTGGCCGGCCAGAGCTGCTCCCTCTGTCCTCTGTTTGCTGACCGTGGTCCTGCCTTTTGGTGGCATCTCCAACCTGACAGTAACAATCGTGTTTTTTGGCTGAGGCAGGCTTCGAATGGATGAGGGAGGGGCTCCGGGGCACCAGTGGCCGAGGGGACCCAGCTCACAGCCCCCTACCCAGCACATCTCCCTGCCCCCTGGCGCACCGTTGTCAGCTGCCAGGAAAGTGGCCTCGTAGACGTTGTTCTTGATGTAGAGAGACTCGCGGTCAAGTACAGCTGCCGTGCTGATCTGGCCGTTGGTGGCGTTAATGTGTAGCCAGTTCGCTGGGTCCGAAAGCTTTGAGTATCTGCAGGGAGGAGGAGGGGTGAGGTGAGGGGCTAGGGGAGCCCCTCCTGCCCGCCCGCTTGCCCCCTGAGCTCACTGGGGCCTCCCACTTGGGCTGGTGACAGCAGTGGCTGGAAGTCTCTGAGGAGGATGGGCTACTTAACCTCACAAGAACCCTGGGAGGCAGATTCTCCTATCACCCCCCTTTACAGAGGGGAGACGGGAAAGCAGAGAGGGCTGGTGACTTGCAAAGTCACAAAGCTTGGGAATGAGAGGTGGGGTCCAGACCCAGTCTGACGCCAGATGTGGATGGATGTCCTTCAAGCTTTTCCCACCATCTTGTGCGAGGGCAGCCTGGTGGCTGGTGATCCAGCTGTCCCCAGACTGGGCCTCCCTGCCTGGGGGTGCCCCTAAGCACCCACCCAGGACTTTCTGGGTCTCAGGTTTCACTGGGCACTTTAGGCCTCTTCTCTGTGGAGCACAGAGCACCCCATTCCCAGAGTCCGAGGGTGCTCTGCGGGCCCACCTCACAGCCTGCTGCATGAACCGGTCGGGGTCCACTGCTGAGAACGTGGTGAGCATAGTGCCAGTGGGCACGCCCTCCTCCAGGCGGATCAGCTTGTGGTTGGAAGGGAAGTAGGGGGCCTCGTTGATGTCCATGACAGAGATGGTCACCCCCGCCGTGGACTGGAAGGACATCTGGATCCCGCTGGCCAGGGGCGCCTGGTTGGACACCATCACGGTCAGCATGAATGCTCTGTTCAGCTCATAGTCGACTGCCTGGAATGAGAGGCACCAAGGGGGCAGCCAGCTTAGTGCCCATGGGGCTGCTTGGTCTGCACCTGCTAGCTCTGGGCCCCAGAGGCCAGTCCCCAGGAATGCCATCCCCCAGCTTCTGTATCTGGCTTCCTGCAGGGTTAGGGCAGTGGGAGGAGAGAGAGAGTGGGGTTGGAGGACCTCACACCTCACCTTCCACCCCCATGTCATGGAGTGGCAGCAGCTGGGCTCCCTGAGGCCACAGTTCCCCCAGGTCCCCCCAAACCAGGCCTCCAGCTCTCATCCTACATTGGGAGTATGGAGCCCCCACCCTGTTCCTGATGCCCTGGGGGGTTGTTGTCTGTCTAGGCTGCCCATATGCTCTGGTGGCTGCAGGGGTAGCCCCCAAGGACGTGTCCACCTGGAACCTGTGAATGTGCCCTTTGGGCATATAGGCTCTTTGCAGGTGTGATGAAGGTGAAGGTCTTGAGAGGTGTTGTCCTGGATTGAGGTGGCCCCCAGTCCAAGCATGGGTGCCTGGGAGTCAGGGGAGGGAGACTTGAGATGCAGGGAGGGGCCAGGTGAAGGCATGGTGGCGGAGGTGGGGTGGTACGGATCCAGCCAAGGACAGCACCAGGAACCGGATGAGGCTGGGGGGACCCTCCCAGAACTGTGAGAGGACGTCCTTCAGTTGTCACCCACTGGGTCAGGGGTGAGTTACAAGACACCAGCCCCTGAGGGCTTGCGGGCCCTTCACCTCTGTGTGGGCCCCTGCGTGAACATTCTTTCCAGTTCACACACGTGTTGGGGTATCAGGATCCTGACTGATAAGTGCTGGTGTGGTCTGCAGGGTGTGGCTGGCCTGTGGGGTCATCTTCACATGTTGAGGAGGACGAAAGCTGCACAGAACTACCTGGGGCCCCAAGACGTGTAATTATTTGTGGCAGAGCTCGCAGCAGCCTCACTGGATAACAAGCAGCATGTCACACTGCGACTGCCCTTGAATAATTCTGCTTGGATGCATGTGAGGAAGCACGTGCCCAAGAACGTTCACCACAGCATCATCTGGATCGTTCAAGGAGGATGCCGCGGTTTCCACGGCACTGGTGGGTGGACGAGCCGTGTCGACACAGTGGGGACATTTGCAGCTGTAAGAACCAGGGTGATGTACACGGAAGTGGTGAGACCTCCAGGATGGATTGGTGAGCCGGAAAGGCAACATCCTTCATTTGCTGTCTCACGTGTAAAAGGGGGAGAGGAGTGTGGATTTGTGTATGCACCTGCTTGTAGAAAGAAATGCTAAAAAGAGGGGAAAAAACCTCGTAAAAATGGTCACCCCCGAGCAGAGGGAAGGACCCGATAGAGGGGAGTCCAGGGACATGAGTTTGCTGCATGTTTTGCCATATGGCTTTGGTTTTTGGAGCCACATAAAGTCTTGCTGTTGTGGTCCAGTGGCTAGGTCGTGTCCAACTCTTTGCAACCCCTTGGACTGCAGCATGCCAGGTTCCTCTGTCCTCCACGGTCTCCCAGAGTTTGCTCAGATTCATGTCCATTGAGTCGTGATGCTCAATGGTAAGACAGCTCCCAAGAAAATAATGACTTCTAGTGACTAGGACAGTATTAAGATCATGAGTCCTTCATGGGATTTATTCTGAGGATGACAGTTATTGCAGAAAAGTCTTAAATTCATTTGGTCTTCCTGGTGTTAACAGTGATGTTTGGTTTGTTATTTTTTAAGCTTTTTATGTACAGTCGGTTCTCTATATCCATGGGTTCCACATCTGTGGACTCAACCAACCACCAACTGGAAACATTTGAAAAAAATTCCAGAAATTTCCAAAAGGCAGACCCTGAATTTGCCACACACAGGCATCTATTTACACAGCGTTGGCATTGTATCAGGTATCATAAGTTAAAATATATGTGAGAATGTGTGCAGGTTGTGTACAAATACTGTGTCATTTAATATGAAAGACTTGAGCATCTGTGGATTTTGGTGTCTCCCTGAGCTGGAGGTCCTGGGACCAGTCACCCCATGGACGCTGAGGGACAACTGTGTGTTGTAGGTTCAAGTAAACTAGCAATTAACATTGTTTGGAGCCAACCAAGAGTTTCAGTGTAAGAGAGATGAGATCAAGTATAAAACGCAATGGAGTTAAGTAAAACCATCCCACGTTCAGTTTGGATGAAGTGTTCATGTGAATGAATGGGTGAAAGATTCGAGATGGTCAGGAAGCATGTGCTCTGAAATGAGGGACCAGATGTGCCATGAGGAAGCCATCGACAGAGCTGGCACCACAGACTCTGAGTCTGTGACAGGTCGGCGTTTGGGGGTATGTTCTAGGTGTTGAGAAATTCAAGAGATGGTGCAACCGAACACAGCCTTGGGACCCTTTTGGGATCCAGACTCGAAAAACGGCACAGCAAAGAGATGGTTTTAGGAAAATGGAGAGAAGTTAGGTGTGGACACATCCTGGAGACTGCAGAGGTATGGCTGGCCGTGCCAGGGGCCGTAGCGGTACATAGTTAGGCGAGCAGAGGAAGGGATCTTGAGGTCTGGAAGCATGGATAGAGCAACACTAGTAACCAGGGAACTGCAGTGCCAGGCGCGGGCACTCCTGTCTCTCTCACAGCTAAGTGCCCTTGGAAACGTCTGTGATAAGTACTGCAACACATCTCTGCTTAGAGGGGAATTGATGGCCTCGTGGGGCTGGTGGTCCCGTAAGACCAGTGGGTGCTGGAGGCAGGCCCCCTGCATGCCCAGCTGAGGTGCCCCCGCCCTGTCTGGACTCCCACCGCAGCTCAGCCTTGGTTTCTGTGAGTATTTAGTCATAATGCCTGGTACATCAAACCCATGCCTTTTCAGCCTCTGTTACTAAACAAGCTATGGAGTACAGGAAGGAGTTTAAGAAGTAATCTAACTGGGTGGGTGTGGAAAGGGGGCTTAGGGTACCTGCCCACAGGAGGGCCTAGAGGTGGCAGCAGAGATCAGGGTTCTGGGGCCGACACCCTCATCTCCTCCCCACTGTCCCCTCACCACCCCCGATGACCTTGGGGGACCCTTATCCTCTGCAGGCGTGGTCTTATCTGCCAATAGAAGGGGTATCTCCCAGACCCCCCCCCCCGCAAGATCCCCCAGTGAGGCACCCCATCCCTCCATGGCACTAACCTCTTCATGGCTGAGGCCCCCCTCCCCCTCCCCCAAGGCCTGTGTGGCTGCCAGGTCTCCAGCCCCTCCCCCAGGACCCCCCTGAGTAAAATGGGGGCCACTCCGCTTGCATACACTGTTCCATAGAATTACAGTGGTTTCGTCTGTGAGCAAAGTCACTGGAGGAAGTGATCTTTCTCCCGTGTGTGTCAGGTCGTGTCCCTGGAGGACGTGGGATAATGCTGCGTTTGTGTTAAAACTGTGTCACCATGTGAGCGAAGACGCCATCCAGAGGATGGGCATGGTTGGCAAAGTCCACAGGAGGGAAAGGAAAGCATATTTATAATGGGGAATCAATAACCAATTGTAATGGGGAAATCAATAGGTGATTTGCTCCAACCCTTCAATCCGAGCCTGACACACTCAGCTGGTCTCTGTTTGGCCGCCTCCCCCCAACATGGCCACGACCGCTTGCTCAAAGCCCGGGGCCGGTCTATGCCCCGAGAGGGAGTAGCCCAGGGTGGGTGCAGGCTCTTGGGGCGGGGGCACTAGAGCCTGTGGGGAACCCGGGAGCCGCACTGCCCCCATGGTCAGGAGGCTCCAGGGGAAGCTGCTCTGGGAGCTGCAGGGGGGGGAGGGCCTGCGACCCCTGAGCTGGCCTGCTCCCTGGTGTTCCCTCCTCCCTGACCCTCCTCTGGGCACCTGGGTCACAGCTTGCTCATTGCCCCTGACAAGGCTTGTTGCCTCCTGAAGGGAAGCAGGAGGGGCCGATTCTCGGCTTTCAGCTTCTGGAGCTTTGGGCCGGGTGTGGGGAGAAGATGGGAGAGTTCTCTCTTGGTGGGGCAGGGAATGGAAGGTCAGGCTGGCAGCGTCCTGGGGGTCATGTGACTGGTCCTTGTGAGGCTGCCTCTGACCCTGGCTTTTGGGGGTGCAGGCCTGAACCTGGATGTCATTTCTGTTACGTCTGTCTTGGGGTGGGAAGTGAGGGAGCACCCACCTTAACCACGGTGACCATGCCCTCGTTGGTGGCGGGGTCCGTGCGGATGCTGAAGTGGCCCGAGGGGTCCCCACTGATGATGCGGTAGACGGCGTTCCAGTTCGGGGAGTGCGGCTGATCTCGGTCCATCACTGTGAGGTTCGCCACCACCATCTCCACGCGGTTTTCCGGGACTTCCCCTGCATACTGTAAGGTGTCAGAAAAGACAGTGTGAGGAACCCACGTGGAAGCCCAGAGAGGCCGGAGAGCCCTCTGCCCACCCTGGAGGCTGCCCTCTGCCCCCAGCTGCTTCCACACGGTGATTCCCAGGGGTTGGCCCGTCCCACGTCTCTGCCGACCCAGGGGCATCCAGAGAGGCCCAGGTTTCTCTGCATACTGAGCCCCGCCTGTGACACCCCCACGCCAGGTTGCTCCCCTAAGTCCCCTCACGCTGCCCTGCTCTGTTCAGCTGAGGACCAATGCCGGTACCTGGGGCTTACGAGAGAGTAAAATGTGCTTGTGAGATGGGAAATGAACAGGAGAGGGCGGCAGCTGCAAAGGGCTTCCTGAACTGAATCACCCCTGGGTTCCTGGGGCCTGCGGTCAGCGGCTGCGGCTGGGCAGGCGACCAGTCACGGAGCCTTGGCCCTTTTTTTTCCCTGTCGCAGCTCAGTGAGGGCTTCGAGCCATCCCCGTGAGCGAGTGTGGTTCACGTGGCAGCAGTGGTGATGGGCAGGCAAAGTGAGTGTGAGTGTGCGTGGCTGTTGGTGCTGGTGCGGAGGTGCTGATAGAAAGCTGAGTGCCTCTCACCAGTGAGAGTCACTGCTGTGCAGACATGGCTCAGCTCAAGAGAGCCCTGAGCTGGGTTTATGCTCTGTGTCAGTCTTGAAATTCTTCCTAATTCGTGAATGAGGGCCCTGCATTCTTTCTTTACACTGGACCTGCAAGTCACGTGACTGTCCTTTGACCACGCAGTGTACTCTTGAGCCACAAAAGCTGGGCACAAACCTGGACAGATAGCCCTGATTTCCTTGTGTTCACAGCAGCACAGCCCTAACCGTGGTTACTGACTTCCAGGTGAAGTTTATTGGAAAAGGGTATTTTAATTCATGCAGGTTTAATAAAGGTTCACAAAGAAGGCCTTTAGCTGGTAAGTCTGGTTTAGGATTTTCTTGTCAGACTTCCTCTAGCCATCATGAGTTTTTAATTTAACTTCTGGGGTTTTCAGGCACAGGGAAAGCCTCCCCCATGCCCCATGGGATACTAAGGCAGATATTTGGGAAAGGAAGGATTTAAGGAGCGTTGGAATGGGATTTCTTGCCTTGCTGATTGGTAATCCAGAACTACTCACACCTACCCACCCCAGGGGCAGGTGGATTTCCTGTTCATGCCTGGGCCTTCCAGTACAATCCCAACTCCTCTCAAGGGAGGGTCATGGTAGCAGAAGAGTTGGGGGGAACAGGGAAGCCCAGCGACCCCTCAGCTGGGCCGAGCAGATGGAGATGACAGAGCCTGCCCCCCGCTCCCTGGGGGACGCCAAGCCCCCGAGATGTTGCTCTATGCCCCCTATTCAAGCCACAACTGGTCCTATCTCCGCTCAGGTCTGAGGACCTGCCCCCTCCTGCCACCTTCTCCCAGGGCCTGGGAGCCTGGTATGGCCGAGGGTGTGAACTGCAAGGGGAGTGCCCCGACCTGGCCCCTGCCTGGGGATCTGTCCTGGCAGCCCTGTCCAGCCAGGATGTGGTCAAGCCCCGCCCGCCTTGGGGCCTGAGGGGCTGAGTTGGCTTCTGTTGGGAAGTGACATTCCAATAATTTTAATATATATTTTTTCAGTTTCTTTGTTATTTGCATTTGGGGTTTCCAGTCTCTTCTCTCCTCTCCACCCTGCACTTTCGGGCTCCTCTCTTTTCTCTTCATTTCTCCACATGTGAGGCCCTGGGGGCTCCACGGGGAGGAAAGTCCAGCTCAGGGATATGGGCCAAGGGGGATGGAGCTCTGTGTGGCTGGTGCAAGGGGTCAGAGGTGGGGGCAGCATAATGTCCTGGTGATTTTAATCCTGTCCAGTGAGACTGCGGCGATTTCTGTTGACTGCTGAGCTTGGAATCGGGAGCTGACAGGTGGGAGCCGTGGCTCATAATGGGGTGAGACCGAGGTGCTGACATCCATGCTCCTCCACCCCCAGGAGGAGCCTGGGGCCCAGGACCAGGTGGGATGCTGCAGCCTCGCCCCTCCTCACAGTGCTGTGGTAGGAGCTCGTGAGTAACGCGGGGATGTGCCCGTGACGCTGGCTCAGGGGAGGACCCGACCCTCAGCCATTAAGACACCTTGAAGTCCCTCCCTGGCTTTGTGGTTCACAGGCAGGCTTGGTCACCCCCTTTCCAGAAAAGGAGGGTACTGGGGCTTGTCCTCTCTTCCATCTTCAGGGAACCCTGGGATGGGAACTGCCATAAACTCATCCTGCATTTTAAAGATACGTGTTTTTTTTTTGGCTGTGCCAGGTCTTAGCTGCGGCACGTGGGCCCTTTTGTGTCACGTGGGATCTTTTAAGTTGTGGCATGGGAACTCTGAGTTGTGGCATGTGGGGTCTAGTTCCCTGACCAGGGACTGAACACAGGCCCTCTGCACTGGGAGTGTGGAACCTTAGTCACTGGATCACCAGGAAAGTCCCCCTTTTAAAAATATTTAACCTAATATATTCACACTTCATTCACACTTGCCTTGGATGGGGAATAGTCATCCAGTCAAACACGGTGAAAACGAGCCTATCACAGTCTACAGCTATGTACCTGCAGGACTCCTGGCCTCCTCTTTTGGTACTTATATAATATAGTTTATTTACATGGAAAGGATCGTTATACTCTTTACCTGTCCTGTCCACTGGCTTTCCGGTGATTGGAAAGGATTTGGAGGATTTTCCACATTAGAATATGACACATCACGTCATGTTTGTTTCAAGTGGTTCTGTTGTATTTGATTGTATCAACATATAAGAATTTCTCTGACCACCTCCTTTACCACCCTCCTCTTTTTTTTTTTAACAGATGAGGAAACTGGACTTGGGATGAACGTTCTCGTGCCTCCATCCTGACTTCTCGCCTGCTGAAGGCAGAGCTGGAACCCTGTCTGTTCAACTGCCAGGTCAGGCCCCTTGTGATGGAGGTCAGGTACCACCTGGTGGCATTTTTAGGGCAGAGAACAAACTTCCCTGTAGTTCAGTAGATGCTCCCAGCTTCACCCTGAGCTGTGTAACACTCAGGTGTAAAGAGGGGAAGACATTCCTATGCTCAGAGAGGTCTGGCCATCAGCCCAAGGTCACACAACAGGAGGGACTCAGGGCAGAAGGGGTTTCCTGACTCCAGGAGACCCTCCTGTGGGCTTGTGTGTGGGTGGTGAGGAGGCTGGGTCTCGGGGCTTCGGTCCAGAACTGGGGCTTGGTGTGGAGGTGTGTTCTGGGGGCTCAGCCCTGCCCCCAGGGAGTGCTGAGGTCAGTGGCCTTCTCACAGCAGGAAAGCGATGCAGGGGCAGCAAGCGTAGAGCAGGCCCAGAGCAGGCAAAGGGAAAATGACTTTCAGTTAACGTTTAGGAATCGGATCATGCAAATCCACCCTCCCATCTCTTCAGCTTCTGCTGATTGTTCTTGATTAAACTTGATAAAAATAGCCCAGCTGTGTGTGGGGGTGTGGCTGGCCCCCACTGAGCCCAGCAGACCGTGTCCTGGGGTCCTGCTTGCCACTGGGCCCCAGGAACATGCTTCAGGGTGCCTCCTTGGTCATATGCACCCCCTGGCTGGGGTCTCAGTGTAATTCCTGGGCTGCCCACTCTTCACAGGTGGGTATGGACCTGGGCATATCTTGCTGGTCATCCCCCTGCCCTTGTGCAGATGCCCCGGTGCACACAGGGAGTCAGGATGGTTGTCCTCCCCCTCCTGTCCCCCTCCCCTTTGCTTCCTTGCGGGTCACCCAGGATCCAGCCTTTCTGGGGGCTCAGGGTGTTTGGATTGTGGCTGGTGTGCAGAAGGGCAGACAAGGTTAAGATTAAAAGCACAAAGAGCCACAGGAGGCCAAGCTTTCAAAGCCAGATGGGGGCTTGGGACAGTGGACAGAAGTGGTCCCCCGAGGACCCGCCCTGCAAGAGCTTGGGTGTAGGGGCCATGTCGAGGCCCTCTCTGGAGCTGCAGAAGCCCGGGTGGGCGACGGCTGGCAGGTGCAGAGGACACGGGAGCTGGGAGCGTCTCAGAGGACCGGGGTGTGGTGAGCAGGTGGCCGGGCGAGCAGGGGACCTCGGGCAGCGCAGAAGTAACCCTCTGGGCCTCAGGTGTCTCTGGTGGGAAAAGGGTAGCAGCCATTTCCCTGACGGAAAACCCTCCTCTTAGGACGGGGTGTTGGAACACGAGGCTTCACAACGTATGGCTGATTGTCCAGCCACTCAGAGGAATTCTGTGGGCACGTCTACAGGGAGCGGCAGGTATGGAGAATGGTGCTGGTGGGGTCACGTGAGTGGCTGTTGTTTTTAACTGAAGTCTAGTTGATTTACAGTGTCTGTCAGTTTCAGGCATGCAGCAAAGTGATTCAGTTACATGCATATATATGTGTATTCTTTTTCAGATTCTTTCGCCATATAGGTTGAAAAAGACTGAGTAACGTTCCCTGTGGTGTACAGTAGGTCCTCATGGATTATCTATTTTATATATAGTAGTGTATATATTTTTTATACTATTTATATATAGTAGTGTAGTTAATCCAAAACTCCTCTCCCCACTTCCCCTTTGATAACCATAAGCTTGTTTTCTAAGTCCCTTGAGTCTGTTTTCTGTTTTGTAAATAAGTTCAGTTGTATCATTTTTTAGATTTGACATATAAGTGATATCATACTGTGTTTGTCTTTCTCTGTCTGACTTCACGTACTATGATCATCTCTGTGATCACTTACTATGGATCATCATCCATCCCTGTTGCTGTACATGGTGTTATTTCACTCTTTTTTATGGCTGAGTAATATTCCACTATACATATGTCCCACACCTTTATCCATTCCCATATCAGTGGACACTTAGATTGCTCCCATGTCCTGTCTGTTGTAAACAGTGCAGCAGTGAACACTGTGGTGTGTGCATCTTCTCAAGTTATGGTTTTCTCCAGATATATATGCCCAGGAGTGGGATTGCTGGATAATATCTAGATCTGTATTCAGTTTTTTTTTAAGGAACCTCCATACTGTTCTCCACAGTGGCTGTACCAGTTTGCATTCCCACCGACAGTGTAGGAGGGCTCCCTTTCCTCCACAGCCTCTCCAGCATTTGTTTGTAGACTTTTAAATGATGGCCATTCTTACTGATGGGAGGTGGTATCTCTTTGCAGTTTTGATTTACATTTCTCTACTAATTAGCATTGTTGACCATCTTTTCCTGTGCCTTTTGGCTATTTCTATGTCTTCTCTGGAGAAATGTCTACTTAGGTTTTCTGCCCATATTTTGATTGGGTGTTTTTTTTATATTGAGCCACATGAGCAATTTGTTAAGTCCTCATCAGTTGCTTCATTTCCAAGTATTTCCTCCCATTCCATAGGTTGTCCTTTTATTTACGGTTTTCTTTGCTGTGTAAAAACTCTAAAGTTTTATTAGGTCCCATTTGTTTTTTTAAATTTATTTTAAATATTTATTTATTTGGCTGCTTTGGGTCTTAGTTGAGGCATGTGGGATCTAGTTCCCTAACCAGGGACTGAACCTGGGCCCCCTGCATTGGGAGTGAGGAGTCTTAGCCACTGGACCACCAGGGAAGTCCCTATTTGTTTTTATTTTCAGTACTCTGGAAGATGGATCCAAAGATATATTGCTGTGATTTATGTCAAAGAGTGTCCTCCCTATATTTTCCTCTAGAAGTTTACAGTATCTGGTCTTCTATTTAAGTCTTTAATCCATTTTGAGTTTTTGTATGATGTTAGAGAATGTTCTAATTTCATTCTTTTACACATAGGTGTCCAGTTTTCCCAGCACCACTTACTGAAGAGACTGTCTTTTCTCCATTGCATATTCTTGCCTCCTTTCTCATAGATTAGGTGACCATAGGTGTATGTAGGTTTCTTTCTAAACTTTCTGTCCTGCTCCATTGGTCTATATTTTTATTTTTGTCCCAGTATCACAGTGTCTTGATGACTGTAGCTTTGTAGTATACTGTGAAGTCAGGGAGCCTGAGTCCTCCAGCTCTGTTTTTCCATGATTTCTTTGGCTGTTTGGGGTCTTTTGTGTTTCCATACAAATTGTGAAATTTTTTGTTCTAGTTCTGTGAAGAATGCCATTGGTAATTTGATCAAGATTTCGTTGGATCTGTAGATTGTCTTGGGTAGTATAGTCATTTTGACAATACTGATTCTTCCAGTCCACTTGGTGTATCTCTCCGTCTGTTTGTGTTGTCTTTAATTCCTTTCATCAGTGTCTCATAGTTTTCTGAGTACAGGTTTTTTGTCTCCGTAGGTAGGTTTATTCCTAGGTGTTTTATTCTTTTTGTTGTGATGTTAAGTGGGATTGTTCTCTTAATTTCCCTTCTGATCTTTCATTGTAAATTTGTAGAAATGCAACAGATTTCTATATGTTAATTTTGTATACTACAGCTTTACCAAATTCATTGATGAGCTCTGGTAGTTTTCTGGTAGCATCTTTAGGATTTTCATGTAGAGGATCATGTAATCTGCCAACACTGACAGTTTTACTTCTTCTTTTCCAGTTTGGATAAGTTTAATTTCTTTTTCTTCTATGATTGCCTTGGTTAGGGCTTCCAAAACTATGCTGAATAAAAGCGGCAAGAGTGGACATTCTTGTTCTTACCTTAGAAGAAATGCTTTCACTTTCTCACAGCGGAGTATGATGTTAACTGTGGGTTTGTCATACATGGTCTTTATTATGTTGAAGTAGGTGCCCTCTATGCCCACCTTCTGGATAGTTTTTATCATAAACGGGTGTTGAATTTTTTCAGAAGTTTTTTCTGCATCTATTGAGATGATCATACAGTTTTTCTTCCTCAATTTGTTAATGATTGATTTGCAGATGTTGACAAATCCTTGTATCCTTGGGATGAATTCTCCTTGTTCATGGCTGGAGGTCCCAGTCTTTTTTTTAATTGATTGATACTTTTAATGTGTTGTTGGATTCTTTTTACTAGTGTTTTGTTGAGGATTTTTGCATCTATGTTCATCAGTGATATTGGCCTATAATTTTCCTCTTTTGAAGCATCTGCCTGATTTTGGTATCAAGGTGATGGTAGCTTCATAGAATGAGTTGTTCCTTCATCTGAAATTTTTCAGAATAGTTTCAAAAAGATATGTGTTAACTCTTTTCTAAATGTTTGATAGAATTCACTTGTGAATCCATCTGGTCTTGAACTTTCATTTGTTGGGAGTTTTTAAATCACAGATTCAACTTCAGTACTTGTTATTGGTCTGGTCATATTTTCTGTTTCTTCATGGTTCAGTTTTGGGAGATGGTACCTTTCTAAGAATTTGTCCATTTTTTCTAGGTTGTCTTAATTTATTGCTATATAGTTGCCTGTAGTAGTCTCAAAGAACCAATTTTTAGTTTAACTGACCTTTCCTGTGATAGGATTTGATTACATTGTGAGAGTGCTCTCCTCCCCTCGTGTTGTGGTTTCTTCTTTATATCCCTGGATGTAGAAAATCTCTTTTGGCAAGTCCCAGTCTTTTTTATGGATGACTGTTCAGCAGTTGTGATTTTGAGTTTTGGGGTAGGAGATGGGCTCGAGGCCTTCTACTCCACCATCCTGCCTTCTCTCTGTGAGGCTGTCCTATTCCCCATTCCTATTCTTGCAATCTTTCTGTGAACTTGAAATTATTTCTAAACATATGTTGAAAAAATTCCAAGGCCACTTGGAATCTGGATGTGGAAATGTCTTCAGGGCACATCATAAACAGAAAACTAGAAACGACGCAAGGGACAGAATTAAAACACCAGGGCCTCTTCCTCAAGGTAAGTCATTTTGTAACTTTAAGTTGCTGTGCTGTGTGTGTGAATGACCTAACCAAAATTCAAGTTAAAAGAGAATGATTAAGTCAGCAGACACAATGAAAATTTGTTACTGAAAGTTTCCAAGGATCCATGCTGAGAACAGAAAAACCCGGTAAGGGTTGGGGCTGCCTTGGCGATGGGCCTGGGGTTCTTGCAGGCTTGGGGGTATGTCTCACTTATGTCCAGACTCCCTGGATGTTGCCCCCTGGCCGTGGAGAGCCCACAGAATGGATGCTATCCCACCCTGACCCCACAGGGCGATCTGCCATCTGCCCACCAGGTGGCACTGTGCCCTCATGGCTGGGACTGCCCTCCTGCTGCCTTGGTCCACCTGGACCTAGAGCCTGGGACTCTAGGACGGAGCACTGCGAGATTGGGATTGAAGAGTGTGGGGGCCGTGGGGAAGCAGGCTGAGGGGATGCTGATGTGGGCTCATTGCAAGGGGCTCCCCTCTCATTCTCCTGAGAGCTCAGCTTCTGGGGCCCACTCCCAGCTGCTCCCCTCGTGGACTCTGTGGCTCTGGGTAAGTGACTTAGCCTCTCTGAGCCTCAGTCTCCTCTCCCATAACTGGGTCCTGAGCCTCGGGGGGTAGGTGGGGACCAAAGGTTGACCAGAGGCCCAGGCTGGTGCTGGGGGAGAGGGGCCTGGTGGTGCCCTAGGAACCCTCACTGACCACCCCCCCACCACCCACCACATTTCCAGCCAGGCAGCTGCAGGGTGGGTGTAGGTTCCTGTCCTGTCAGCACCTCCACGCCAGGGCGAGTGGACCGAAGGACACAGCTCCTTGGGAACCCAGAGGAACTGGGAGCCCGTGACTCCGTGATCCCACAGCTGTGCCACTGGGCCATTCCTGTGGGCACTTAGGTCTGTGGGCAGCCTGGCTCGTGGCCTGGTCACAGCCCGCCAGCCGTGCCTGAAGGGGCAGGACACGTTGTGTCCCCCACTGCCCTCCTGCTGATGGTGGGTCCTTCCAGAGGGACCTGGCATGTATGTCCCCCTGCAGCCCGCAGACTGTCCCGCCGAGCACACCCCACAGTGGCCGACACTTCAGCCTCCCCCTGGAGTCTGAATGCCACCGGCCCACTCCTCCAGATTCAGGAGGGGACACGCACTCACCGTGCTGGCAGTGAACTCTGGCGGGTTGTCGTTCACGTCCGTCACCGTGATGATGGCGGTGGCCGTGTTGGAGAGGCCGTAGTTCAGGTTCCCTTCCATATCCGTGGCCTGAATGATGACCATGTACTGCTGGACTTTCTAGAAGGGGCAAGGGGGAAGAACAGAGCAGCAGCTTGGGTGTAGGTGTTTATACTTTCTGCAAAGAAACATATTCCTTGGATGGATTCAGCTGCTGCTGGGTCCCCTTCCTGCCCAGGGTGTTGGCCGCAGGAAGAACATTTTCCTCACTCACAGTGGGTGGCAAGGTCTTTGCCTTCATCCCAATACCTGGTTTTCACAGGTGTGGATCGAACTAGAAGGAAGGAAAAGGGGGCTTGGACTGTAAGACACTGAGGTTTGTAAAATTGGGGTGGAAGTATGCAAAGAGAGGCGACCCCGGATGTGTGTCTGCAGCGACCTCATTTCTTTAGCATCTTCAGTGTCAGAAATTCAGACAGGAGAAGGGAAGTTGAGCCCTTGACCCCGTTACCTGCACACCAGCAGACTGTGTCTGCATGCTGCCTGGAAGGAGTGCTTAGTGTTCGGATACAGGTGTGGGTTTTAGGAGGCAAATAAAGCTGGATGGGGACAGCAGATTTCTGGGCACTGAAGGGGCTCCCCAACCCTTCTGCAGCCAGACCTTGCCAGGAGCCACCAGTGCAGCACCCCTGAGAGAGCAGTGCCTGGTAAGGTGTCTATACCTTCTTGGGTGCTGCGAGTCACCAAGGGGCCTTTGAGGGTCAGTAAACTCTGGCCTATGGGCCAAATCTGTCTGCCACTGTCTGTTTTTTGTAAATAAAGTTTTATTGGCACACAGCCAGGTTCATTTATTTACACGTTGTTTGTGGCTGATTTTGCACAACAGCTGAGCTAAGTGGCTGTGATGAGCTTACATTACTTCCGAAGCCTAAAACATTTGCTGTCTGGCCCCTTTCAGAAGCTGTTTGAGTCTCTTCAGCAAGTAGTGTTGGGAAAGCTGGACAGCCGCATGTAAATGAAGTTAGAACACTCGCTCACACCATACACAAAAAGAAACTCCAAAGAGCATAAAGACTTAAATGTAAGACACGACACCATAAAGCTCTTACAAGAGAACATAGGCAAAACATTCTCTGACATGAAACGTAGCAAGTGTTTTTTTTTTAGGTCAGTCTCCTAAGGCAACAGAAATAGAAGCACAAATAAGCACAAGTTTTTCACACCAGAGTGAGAAAACCTACAGGTTGGGAGAAAATATTTGCAAATGATGTAATCGACAAGGGCTTAATTTCTGAAATATACAAAAAAGCTCATACAAATAACAAAAACCCAAATAACCCAATCAAAAAATGGGCAGAAGACCTAAATATACATGTCTCCAAAGAAGATATACAGGTGGCCAACAGGCATATGGAAAGATGCTCAACCTCACTAATAATTGTGCGTGCTAAGTCGCTTAGTCACATCTGACTCTTTGCAACCTCTGTAGCTTGCCAGGCTCCTCCGTCCATGGAACTCTCCAGGCAAGAATACTGGAGTGGGTTGCCATTTCCTCCTCCAAGGGATCTTCCCAACTAAGGAACCAAACCCAGGTCTCCTGCATTGCTGGTGGATTTTTTTTTTTTACTGATTGAATCACCAGGGAAGCCGTTACATATAGAGAAATGCAAATCAAAACCACAATGAATTATCACCTCACACTGGTCAGAATGGCCATCATCAAAAATATCTATAAGCAATAAATGCTGGAGAGGATGTGGAAAAAGGGAACCCTCTTCCACTGTTAGTGGGAATGTAAATTGGTGCAGCCACCATGGAGAACAGTATGGAGGTTCCTTAAAAAGCTAAAAATAGACTTACCATATTTTCTAGCAATCCCATTCCTAGGTGTATATCCAGAGAAAACTCTTAATTTGAAAAGACATATAACCGCAGTGTTAACAGCTGCACTACTTACAATAGCCAAGGCATTGTGTCCATCAACAGATGAATAAAGATGTGTTAAATACATGACAGTGGAATATTACTCAGCCATAAAAATGAAACAATGTCATTTTTAGCAACATGGGAGCAACTAGAGATTATCATATTAAATGAAGTTAAGTCAGAGACAAATATATGATAGCACTTATATTGTGGAATCTAAAGTACGATACAAATGAGCTTAATTTATGAAAGACTCCCAGAGAACAGACTTATGGTTACCAAAGGGGAAGGGGGGTGGCGAGGGAAGAACGGAGTGGGAGTTGGGATTAGCAGATACAAAGGACTACAAACAAACCGGATGAACAATAAGACCCTGCTGCAGAGCACAGGGGGCTGGATTCGATATCCTGTGATAAACTGATGTTTCTCTAGCACTTCTGACCCCGACCCTCCAGGGCACCGCTGGCCTGAGGGCAGACTCAGGGCCTGATTGTCATGGCCTTGGGGTGGTTGTGGTGGGGGCTCCCCCTCTGGACACGCTGGTCACCCCCACAGTGCAGACTAACACTGTGCCCCCCCCCCCGCCCAGTTCTGTCTACAGGTTGTCCCTGACAGCAAACACATTCCTGTACTTCAGTAAGCACGCTTAAAAGCAGTTTCCCAGACTCACAGACTTAAGAGAATGAACTTACGGTTGCCAGGGGGAAGGAGCAGCAGGGAAGGGATAGTTAGGAGTTTGGGATGGACATGTACACACTGCTATATTCAAAATGGATAACCACAGGGAACTCTGCTTAATGTTATGTGGCAGCCTGGATGGGAGAGGAGTTTGACAGGTGTATGTATGGCTGAGTCCCTTTGCTGTGTACCTGAAACTATCACAACTGTTAATTGGCTATACCCTCATAAAAAATAAGTTTTAAAAAAAAGCAGTTTCTGCCACTGCTATAAATGGCAAACCAGCATCACCTGCCGTAAATAGAAATTAGTCCTAACATGACTGTTTATTTCTAAAGCTCCATCTGTGAATATCTAGGCCCAGCCCACAAAGTATGGGGAAGGGGGCCACCCAGGCCGACAGAGCCTAGAGCAGCCTCCTGTCACCTCCCATCGCGCAGAGAAACAAAGGCTGAGACACACATGCAGATGCCAAGAAGACCCTGCCCCTCTCACCTGGCGGGTCTGATTAACACAGAGCTGGGGGCTCACCTCTGCTCCGTGGGGAGGAGCCATGGGTCCCAGGAGCAGGTGGTGGCCTCAGTGGCCTCATTCTCTCCCCTCCTGCCTCATCCACTTTGCTGTAACCACGGGGCCTCCTTGCTGCTCCTCAAATGCATGTTCGCCTCCCCCTCAGGGTCATGCAGGGCTGCTTTGCCTGCTCTGACACTGCGCCCATCAGCAAGACCTTCCCTCCTCGAATAAAATACAAGTGTGCACCTGCTCCCCCTGACAGACACCCGTTCTCCTGAGACCCTGCTTTTCTTCTCAGCATCAGCACGGTGGCCCTCTGCACGTTCTTGCTCCAGAGCCCAGGACTTTGTGGTCAGAGCTCTCCCTCTGGCATCTAGAGCACGTGTACACACTGTCACTGGCGGAGGAGACCCTCCCCAGCATCCGCGGTGACCGTCTGCGTCACAGCTTGAATCTGCAGGCACTGGTCAGTTGCTAGTTGATTCCAGCTGTGCTAGACACTGGCCTGGGCCTGAGGATGGTGGCCAGGCCGGGGGCACACCTCGGACAGGCCCGTCCTATAGCAGCTGGCACAGGAGGGGCCTGGGCATTGGGGACGCCCCTTGAGCTGACCCCCTCCACACGCCTGGCTGCAGAGATGCTTCTGGACCTCCCACAACATAAACCACGGCAGGCAGAGTCAGGAAGGGGGCTCCTGGAGTCAGTGTTAAATGGAGACTGCCTCATGGCTGGCGACCTTATGGGGCTGAGGCATCCAGAGTCCCATTGCAGGGCACCCCCAGGGCTCTGCCAACCCGACGTGGAAGCTCTGGCCACCTGGGGTCCTGGGGGATGAGGAGCAGGAAGGAGATGCCTCCCGTCTGACCTGCCCAGGCCCTGCTCTGCATGAGCATCGTGGGGAAGATGACATGCAAGACCCAGCTCAGGAGCCCACTGTCCAGTGCAGGCAGCTCCTCACTAAACAGGTCACATGTGGGCCACATGGCCAGTCTGAGACAGATGGCGCTTGGCTCCTGGGCCCCAGCTGTCCACCTCTGTTCCTACCCTGCTCTCAGTGGCCAGCAGAGGTCATTCTTCAGGGACAGTAGAGATGATAGGACAACCTGGTGATTGGTCCCAAGTCCATCATGAGCCTTTTAGATAAAGTGAAGGTCGAGATGGACCTGGGCCCTCTGGGTCAGGGCAGCCCAGTGCAACAACAGGTGTCCAGTAAGAGACGATGAGGGCAGAGGACACATGAGATAGGGCAGAGGCTGGAGCGACCACAAGCCAAGGATGCCAAGGGCTGCACCATGATTGGAAGCCAGCGGATGCACAGGCAGTGTTTCACGACCCTCCAGAAGGAGCCAGCACGGCCCAGCCTTGGTCTCGGACCCCTCCCCCCGACAGCTGTCATTTGATGGCACACAGTGTGTGGTCACCCCAGGAACCAAGGCCTCAGCTTGACCTTCCCAGGCCACTGGAGGGACCGAGGCCCCTGAAACAGCCCCATCCCCACGCTGGCCTTCCTTGAAGCAGATGGCGAGACCCTGCTGGGAGAGGCTGTGCTGCGATCCCATGGCCTCAGCATCGGGACTCTCTGCCCGTGTAACTGCCTGGTGGGAGGGAGGGAGGGAGACCCAGGCTGGAGGGCTGAGAGGAGGGACTTCACCCCACCTTGGCTCCGACCCCACAGCAAAGGGAGGGGCTTAACCAGAGCAGAGGAGGGAAAGCGCTCACCCCGTGACACCACTGCCATGCGACTGCAGCGAGAAGGCGCCCCTCCAGTCTTATCTTTAATATAGAGGTGGAGTCACCACCTCTACATTGCGACCATTATGGGCTGTGGCCCTAAGAAGACACTGGAGAACCAAACCATCTTAGAGACGCGGGGGCCCTTCATGTGTGTGTGTGCATGGGTGTATATGCGTGTGCAAGCTCGTGTTCCTGTGTGTATGCCTGTGTTTCTGGACCCATATGTATGCATGTGTATACCGGTGTGTGTGCACATACATGTATGTGTATAGGCATGTGTATATGTGTATGTTTGTGTGTACATGCTGTGTGTCTGTGTGTGCATGCCTGGGAGTGTGTGCATGTTGGTGCTTATACAAGTGTGTATTGTACAGACAACCACCACTAGACGGCATACCGGTCCTGCTTTGGGGAGCCAGGTGGTGGTGGTGGTGGGGTCCTTCTAGGCTGTGTGGTGCAGGGGTGAGGGGAGTGCGGGGTGCAGAAAGAAAATCCAGAGGCCCCATGGGTGGGGCCTCTGAGATCCAGCCAGCCCTGCTGAGCTCAGACAGGTCATCGCGGGGGCACTGGGGGAATGCGGGCCAGGCTCTGCTGTGGCTTTGGCTTTAGAAAGTATACTTTACAGACTTCATAATGGTCACCCAAGGGTGGGTGGTGGGGCCCAGGTAGAACCTGGGAAACATCCCTGGACAGACACCCTCTTGCAAATGTTCCAGCTTTACTTGTTGGGAGGGTCTAGCGTGGGTAAGAGAGTTGATGTTTTTATATAAAAAGCCTTCCTTGGGCCTTGCTTCGTGGCCTTAGCGTGCTTGTCACCATTTGCCTGAGACCAGGGAGGGGCCCTGGAATTGGTGGACTGCGTGGGGCTGTTTTCAGGGTGGTTCTAGTGCCTCCTGCTGGTGGATCCACAGACCATACGCAGTATCCCCACCCGTCCTCCAGCCAGCCCTGGGGAATAGGGTGCAATACCATCCCCACTTTGCAGGTGATCAAACTGGGTTCTCAGGTCGGAACTGGTGAGCCATGTGGCGGCTGGATCCTGGACTCCAGCAACCCTCTTCCTGGGCCCCCCTGGGACTCAGAGAGGACCCTGGGCCCAGCTCTGGACCAGTCAACGGCCAGCGTTCCTCCTCCACCTCTGCTCTCCCTATGACATGCCCACCCCAGTGGAGCAAGAGGGAGGTGGGGGTGTGGGCCACCCGCTGAAGGATGGTTGGTGATAGCTGCGGCCACCAGGAGGCATACTGAGCAGGTGCCTGGCAGCTGCCCAGCAGTCCCCCTGCTCCTGCCAAGTGCAGAGCCCTCAGAGCCGGGCAGCAGTAGTGCTGCAGTGAATTCATTAAAACGTGATCTGACCATTTCCAAGTTCAGGAGGAGGGAAGAAAACTGCGAGCGGGAGTCTCTGGGGTTTTCACTCACCGCCCCGTAGCTCAGCATTTAAATTTTGCAGAACATCCATCAATAATGCAGCCGGGCGGCCTGCCCCAGAAAAGCATCAAAGATTCTTGCACCCTCCACTCTCGGCCCTCTCCACTTGGGGCTGCCAGGGCACGCAGCTCGGACCCTGCTGCCCCGCTGCTCCTGGGACTGGGCCAGCCTGTCCCTGGAGACAGTGCAGGCTAACTGCCTTGCCTGTGTCTGGTTCTCATGTGCTCAGCCTGTGGGTGTCCTCAGGGCCTGAGAACACAACTGGGGACCCACTAGATGGGCCCTGGGCGTGGGATGAGCCACAAGGCTGATGACCTGTTCACGCAAGCGCATTGAGACTTGTCCCAAAAGGGATAGAGTGTGTGGCCACCATGGAAAATAGGCAGTGGGTCCTGGGAATTCACACAGTCACCTTTTGACCACAAGTCCATGTCTAGGCATATGCCCAAGAGGACGAGAACAGGCATCCAAGCAGGGGCTGATCCGTGATCACAGCAGCACCTGTCACGGGGAGTGGTCTGAACACCCACCAGTTGACGATGGGACTAGCAAATGTGCCTGTCCGCAGCAGAATACGATTCAGCCGTGAAAAGGGGTGAAGCACTGACCCCAGCCACAGTGTGGACAGACCTTGAACGCTAGATGCTCAGTGAGAACGGCCAGACCTGCAAAGGCTCACAGCTTGTAGGAAATGCTCAAAGCAGGCCGCTCCACTGGGAGGGCAGGTTAAACGGGCCGGGCCTGGGGGGCTGAGGGTGGGGAGTCACTGCTGGCACCCAGGTATCCTTCAGGCCTAGAAAGGCCCTGAGGTAGACAGTGGTCCAGGGGGTGGGGAGGGAGCATGGTGCTGCAGAGGTGCCGAACGCCGCCGACCCACCCACGTGAACACAGTGGGCTTCCAGACCCAAATGACATTTCCAGGTACCAACACTCTACTCCTGCCTTGTGGGGTCCCCAGGCACCCACATCCCACACTGGGCCTGCAGGCTGACCGCATGCTGAACAGCCTCACAGGGCACCCACTCCGCACCCACAGCTTCACCAGGTGGCACCACCCTGACCTGGATGGGAAGATGGCCTGTGCCTGGTGGTACCCCAGTCCATCTTCCTGGTAGCTCCAGACTCTAGGCCCAGGTCTGCTGCTGCTTCTCTTAAAAGCCACTGTCAAGAGTGAGAAACCAGGACTTCCCTGGTGGCTCAGTGGTAAAGAATCTACCTACCAGTGCAGGAGACACAGGTTCAAATCCTGGTGTGGGAAGATTGCACATGCCTTGGGGCAGCTAAGCCCCAGAAAGCAGGTATGGGCCTGAGGGCCTGAGCCACTCCTGGCATGCTCTGTGGGCGGCTGCTCTGTGGCCTTGAGGGCTCTGTCCCGCATGGAGAGAATCCATCAGGGAACTCAGCACCGACCCTGGCTTTTGTTTTGCATTTCTCATCTTTCTCTAAAGGAAGTGCTGTCATCTGCTTCCCTGGGGCTGATTTCCCACTGTGACAACATTAAGTGGAGGGAGGTGACATCTGGAAAACCCTGGGAACCAGCTGGACTCAGTGTGGCCAGGAGTGTGGTATTGAGGGTCCCCGTGAAGACGAATGCATGGGCCGTGGGTCCTGGAGGGGTTGCCCTGCTCACTGCCAGACCCCCACGTCTGCAGGACCATCCTGTGACTCAGCAGACTCTTGGACGGCACAGGTGAGGCCAGTCTCGGAGGCAAGCTGGAGCCCTGAGGCCCTCCTAGGATCACTATTCTTCTTCCCTCTGTTTTTTTTGGGGGTGCAGTGACTTCAGGGGTGACGACCCAATGTGAGGGGGTCAGTGGATTCAATGGGCAATTTTTTTTTTTTCCTCTGAGACCACAAAGCCACATTCGGTGTCTTAAAAATAGTGTTTGGCAAAAATGATTCAAGGATTGCCAGTGGGATATATTGAACCCCCTTCATGGATCACAGCCTTGTCATGATAAAGGGACTTGTGTAACTGAATGAAGCTATGGTAACTCAACGGTACAGGGCTACACAAGATGGATGGATCATAGTGGAGAGTTCTGACAAAACATGATCCACTGGAGGGGGAAATGGCAACCCACTCCAGTATTCTTGCCCCAAGAACCCCATGAACATATGAAAAGGCAAAAAGACACGACATTGGAAGATAAACCCCCCGGGCTGGTAGGTGTCCAATGTGCTACCGGGGAAGAGTGAAGGGCAATTACTAATAGCTCCAGAAAGAATGAAGTGGCTGGGCCAAAGCAGAAACAATGCTCAGCTGTGGATGTGTCTGGTGGTGAAAATCAGGTCCAATGCTGTAAAGAACAATATTGCATAGGAACCTGAAATCTTATGTCCATGAATCAAGGTAAATTGAGGTGGTCAAGCAGGAAATGGTAAGAGTGAACACTGACTTCTTAGGAATCAGTGAACTAAAATAGACATGAATGGGTGAATTTAATTCCGATGACCATTATATCTACTACTGTGGGCAAGAATCCCTTGGAAGAAATAGAGTAGCCCTCATAGTCAACAATGGAGAAGGCAATGGCACTCCACTCCAGTACTCTTGCCTGGAAAATCCTATGGACAGAGGAGCCTGGAAGGCTGCAGTCCATGGGGTTGCTGAGGGTCGGACACGACTGAGCGACTTCACTTTCACTTTTCACTTTGATGCATTGGAGAAGGAAATGGCAACCCACTCCAGTGTTCTTGCCTGGAGAATCCCAGGGACGAGGTAGCCTGGTGGGCTGCTGTCCATGGGGTCGCACAGAGTTGGACACGACTGAATTGACTTAGCAGCATAGTCAACAAGGAGAGTCCAAAATGTGGTATTTGGGTGCAGTCTCAAAAATGAGAGAATGATCTCTGTTCACTTCTAAGGCAAACCATTCAACATCACAGTAATCTAAAAGTCTATGCCCCAACCACTAATGTCAAAGAAGCTGAAGTTGACCAGTTCTATGAAGACCTACAAGACCTTCTAGAACTAACACCAAAAGTATCCTTTCATCACAGGGGACTGGAATGCAAAAGTAGGAAGTCAAGAGATAGCTGGAGTAACAGGCAAGTTTGGCCTCGGAGTAAAAAATGAAGCAAGGCAAAGGTTAACAGAGTTTTGCCAAGAGAACACACTGGTCATAGCAAATACCCTTTTCCAACAAAAGAGGTGACTACACATGGACATCACCAAATGGTCAATACTGAAATCAGATTGATTATATTATTTGCGGGTGAAGATGGAGAACTTCTATACAGTCAGCAAAAACAAGACCTGGAGTTGACTGTGGCTCAGGAGCCTGGTGGGCCACAGTCCATGGGGTCACAGAGTTGGACATGACTGAGTGACTAACACAGGGAAAACCACTAGGCCATTCAGATATGACCTAAATCACATCCCTATGATTATACAGTGGAGGTGGCAAATAGATTCAAGGGATTAGATCGAAGGTCATGGCATCCAGTTCCATCACTTCATGGCAAATAGAAGGGGAAAAAGTAGAAGCAGTGACAGTTTTATTTTTCTGGGCTCCAAAATCACTGCGGGTGGTGACTGCAGCCATGAGGTTAAAAAACGTTTGCTCCTTGGAAGGAAAACTATGACCAACCTAGACAGCATATTAAAAAGCAAAGACATTCCTTTGCTGACAAAGGTCTGTATGGTCAATGCTATGGATTTTTCAGTAGTTATGTATAGATGTGAGCTGAACCATAAAGGAGGCTGAACACCAAAGAACTGATGGCTTCGAAGTGTGGTGCTGGAGAAGACTCTTGAGAGTCCCTCGGACTGCAAGGTGATCCAAGCAGTCAGTCCTAAAGGAAATCAACCCTGAATATTCATTGGAAGGACTGATGCTGAAGCTCCAATACTTTGGTCACCTGATGTGAAGAGCTGACTCATTGGAAAAGACCTTGATGCTGGGAAAGATTGAGGGCAGGAGGAGAAGGGGGCAACAGAGGATGAGATGGTTGGATGGTGTCACTGACTTAATGAACATGAGCTTGAGCAAACTCTGGGATTAGTGGAGGACAGGAAGCCTGGCACGCTGCAGTCCATGGGGTCACAAAGAGTCAGACACAACTTAGTGACTAAATGACACACACCAAACTCTGCCTGGTCCAAGACCACCGCTGACCCCACTCCCCCTGATGCCTGCTATAGTCTTACAGGGAGCTCATTTTCCAGGAAAACACATTTTTGGAATTTCCCACATGGCCTGTTGTGATGCTTCTTGTGAGCAAGGGGGGGGATGCTGGTCTTGTCACTAAGAATATTTTCCACCTGAGCTGAGTCCCATGAGTGAATTCGTATAGTTAGTGGAGGTCACGATCATCATTGGCCCTGGGATAAGCCATCTTTATCACTCGTCGCTCTCTGTGAAATCTCATCTGATAGCCACATAGGGTGGAGACGTTTGAAAAATATAGAAAGGTGTTGGAGTTGCTTTCTTAAAAGTCCTATGAACCATAATATGGTGAATTTGGCCCACCTTGGGGAGAAAGAAGTTTCAAGACGGTGAGCTACCCATGGTCAGTGGTTCAAGGATGGAGCTGGACGGGCAGATCACATAGCCCAGTGACTACCCTCCCTCCAGAGCACCACCTGCCTGGCTTATCAGGCCATAAATATTCTAATTAGGAGGGAGGCAGATGAGCAGGATTAGCGAGAGGGGCCCCTCCGATGATGGGGCTGCGAGAGACACTCAGGCGCTCCTGTGTCACCCCGGCTCTCCTGACATTTTAATCATGTAGAAATGCTCGATTTACATAGCTCTGCCTAATTAGACACAGTGGCAATTACGTTTGTGGATTTTCCTCCTTTCTAAAGACGACTTACTCTGCAAACAGGAAGCCAGTTCTGAAAGAAGTATCTGCAGTGTTTCCCCACCAAGAGGAAACCTCTGTCCACAGGAGTGGGGTTGGGGATGGTCAGCATCCTTCAAAGAGAGCAGAAAGGCCCTGCCTGTGGTCCTTTGTGCGTTTAAGCCACAGGTCGTGTTGGGAAACCACATGGGCAGGGCGCGGCAGGCTGAGTTCCCACCCAGCGTGGGTGCGCCCTCCACACATGCAGCCGAGGCCCTGCAAGGTCTGTTTCTAAGTGGAGACACACCGGCCACTGCCAGCCAGAGGAGCCTGGCATCCCACCCACAGGGGACACCTCGGGACAGAAAGCGGACAGTGTAGTGGATGGCGCCCCCAGCAACCGGGCACTGGCTGCCCCAGGGGGCTTGTCTTGGTGCAGTTGTATTGGGAGTGCATGGTACACAGGAGGTGCCCAGTGAGCACCACCTTGCTCCCTCCCTCTCCCCACTGCCCACGTGAATGACCATTTCCCTGGGGGAGGCTCAGAGCGAGCCCCCCAACCCTGTGTGCATTCTCTGACCCATCCCCTGTGTGGCTCCAAGCCCCAGGCCACCATCCTCGTGCCCCCAGCTCCCACTGGTCCCAGGTGCCTGTGTGGCCCCAGACAGGCTGGCTCTGGGCCCTCCCTCTGGGCCACCAAGCCTCCAGCTCACCTGTCCAGCCACACTGTGTCCTTATCCTGGCCTCACATGACCTGGGGATGGAGCCTTCTCTCGGCCCCTCACCAAGTCTCTTCCTGTCCCTCACTGGAGCTGGGGACACTGGCCACCCCCTTGGGTCACATCTCCTTGTGGGGACACTGCCCTGACGGTGGGGTACAGGGGTGCTGGGAGAGAGGTGCATGCATATGACATGGGCCATGCAGGCCCACAGGAGGGGACCCCCAGCAAAGAAGAAAAGCCCACAGAGTATCTGCCCCACACTGGGCTCTGTAGGAACTGCAGGTTCAGTGAGAGAAGAGGAGTCTGGGGGGCTTCCCTGAGAAGGTGACATCTGGTGAGAACATGGGAAGAACCAGATGGGAGAGGCCAGCGAGCCCGGTGGCAGGAGAGGGGAGGGGTGGAGACAGAGCCTGCGTGGTGGTGGTGGGGCCAGGCCGTGGGATAGCAGGGCCGAGGAGCTCAGGTGCGGCAGGCCTCGGGTGCTGTCCTTCTGCCCTTGTCTGGGTCCACCCTCCCCTTCCCTCTGTCTGCGGGGCTGCCCTTTCCTGAGCTGGGCCCTCCCAGGCTGCCCCCGCACACCTGGGGCTCACCCCGCAGTGGGGAAAGCGGCGGGAGGAGTGGCCAGCAGCTGTCTCAGGATAATCGCAGCGCTGGTCCATGGATGCACTAATTAGTGCAGACAGCTTGTGCTTAATTATTTCACTTGACCCGCTTAAGATTCAGCAACTACCTGCTCTGGGGGGAGCTGGGGGAAGGAGATTTTGGGGGGGCAGCCAGTGAGGTACCTATGACCAACCCAGGAGCGGTCCCACAGGAGAGGCCGGCCTCAGGGGTGGGACTGAGCCGATCAGAGGCCAGAGGACATGGGGCCGGGCACCGCCCAGGCTGTTTCTTCCCATATGGTTGGGTCTCTGAGAACTCAAAGTCAGGCTGATCCCAGAACACCAGCTGGTCCATTGCGTGCCGGGCAGCCAGCCAGGTGCTGCGGATCCCAAGGAGGGGGTATGCAGGAGGAGGTACGCACACTGAACTCTCCAAGAGGCACCCCTGCCCCCACCTGGGCCCAGAGTGGGCAGCTGCTTCAGAGTCGGTTGCCAGAGCAAACAAAAACAGAGCCTGCTCAGTTAAAAGTGAACTTCAGACAACAATGGACAGTTTGTGGTATGGGGGTTGAGCTCTGAGACCCCATGGCCCTGGGCAACTAAGAGCCCTGCAGCCTCGCCTTTCTCTTCTGGAAAGAAACGCTGCTCCAGGAGTCCCCCCAGGGCAGTTTCAAGGACTAAGATGTGACAATGAGCACAGTGCTTGGTCCGTGCTGGGGTCCCCAGGGAGCCCCACTGTCTGGAACAGGCTCTGCCACACATGAGCTCAGCACACGCTTGCACGAGTAGCAGGCATGCCCACACCTCCTCCTGCTTCTGGCTGACCACCCGTCTTCCGTCTGTCCCATTCCACACCTGCCCGGTTATTCGTACTTAAAGGCAAACCAGGACAGCCCACAGGCCACTCTCAGGGGAAAGCAGGATCATGGTGTTCAGAGCCGCTCTGTGCCTTCGGAACCAGCAGCTTCCCCGAGCTTTCCCAGCTGGGGTCTCCCTGCTCTGCAGAAGGTCCCCTGGGTGCTGCCCTCTCTCCTTGGGACAGAGGCCCCAGAAACACCTCTTCTATCCTCCAAGCCTGAAACTGCAGCCAGGCTCCCAGCAGGACTGTGCGGCGGGCTGCTCATTATCTCAAACAGGGCAGGTGATGGCTCAGCAGGCTGGGCGATCGGGGCCAAGGGCTGGTATCACCTCCTCCCGCCTCTCTGCTTTCTTCAACTGAAGTCCAGGCTCATCTAGCAATGAGCAGGGGCTCTTTAGAGGTGGTGGAGGCCAGCGAGGCTCTGCTGGGCGGGACAGTGGATCTGCGCCCCAGGGGAGGTGGGTGGGACCTTCTGCTATGCCGGGCTGGAGCCCAAGGTTGCCAGGATCTTGGACTCATGGTCTCCAGCACTGTGAGAGGACACACTTCCTTTGTCAGGACAGCCCTGGGACACTCATACGTACCCTTCCTGAGACCAGGATGGGGCCTCCGTGGACACCCCCGCCCCAGTCCTTTGTGGACGGCACATGATGCCATTCCCTTATAAGCCACGCCACTACCTGGACTCATTTATCTGGCGAGGATTGTCCTCCATCACCCCCTCCTCCCTCCTGTGAAGTCAGCTCCGCACAAGCAGTCACCACTCGCCCTGTCCACTGCTCTCTGTCTGGCACCCTTGGTGGTTTCCAGCACAAAGTTGGTGCTCAGTGAAAATTTTTGATTGCTCAGAACCAGTTAGACGGGTGGTGTGCAGTGTTCAGAAAAAGTGGGTCTTTAGTCCCAAAGGGGAGGAAATATAACTGATTAATCAACCTCCAAGGCTCAGAGCAAGGCCATCTCTTCTGAGAAGCCTCCGACTTCTTCATAGTTAGCTCTACCTCATCCATTCACGACAGCTTGTGGACAGTCCACTGCCCATACATGCAGCCCACTGTATATACACAAGATCTACTCTATATACATGTGCGACCCACCACACACACACGTGATCTACTGCATATAAACACATGATCCACTGTACATAACGTGATCTCCATATTCACATGCAATCCACTATATATATATGCGAAACCGACTACTTATATGTGTGATCCACTGAATATACACACAGTCCACTGTATATACACACAATCCACTTCATATCAACATGATCCACCTCATATCAACACATGATCTACTTCTTAACACACGATCCACATAATACACACAATCCACATAATACAAACACGTTGGAGAAGACTCTTGAGGGTCCCTTGGACTGCAAGGAGATCCAACCAGTCCATTCTGAAGGAGATCAACCCTGGGATTTCTTTGGAAGGAATGATGCTAAAGCTGAAACTCCAGTACTTTGGCCACCTCATGCGACAAGTTGACTCATTGGAAGAGACGCTGATGCTGGGAGGGATTGGGGGCAGGAGGAGAAGGGGACGACAGAGGATGAGATGGCTGGATGGCATCACTGACTCGATGGACATGAGTCTGACTGAACTCTGGGAGTTGGTGATGGACAGGGAGGCCTGGCGTGCTGCGATTCATGGGGTCGCAAAGAGTGGGACACGACTGAGCGACTGAACTGAACTTCACATAAGCATGTGATCCAATCATATAAACATGATCCACTTTATATAAATGTGACCCACATCATATAAACACATGATCCACACCATAAACATGTCATGCACTGCATATACACATGACCCCCCTCCTCCGTTCCTCTGGTGGCAGCAGCAGCGCACATCACCATTCCACGCAGGCCCACAGTGAGCTCCCTCTGGGTCATCCTCTCCCACGGCTGCAGTGGGGAGGTCGTGCCCCAGCCCCACGGCGCCCGCCTCACCTCTCGGTCCAGGCCAGCAGCCACTGTCACGATATCGCCCGTCTCACTGTTGATGGTGAACATGTTCTGGGAGGGGCTCTGCGGGGTCTGGGTCACGATCCGGTAGCGCACCATCCCGTTGGCTGTGGTGGCATCATCCGCGTCGTTGGCTGTGACTGTCATCACGTAGGTGCCTGCAACAGAGATGGCAGCTCATGTGGGACTCGCCTGTCACGCCCGCTGCTGCCCCTCGCACACATCCCAGCAGATGTCTCCTGCAGTCATATCTTCCTGGAGGCTGGATGTGGTGGCGTGTCATCCTTCACCCATGGGCTGGACTGCTGCCAGGCCCTGGGGACTGTGTCTGTCCCTCCCCCCACCCTCATAACCCCCTGCAGAACCATGGGGGTGGGGCCTTCTTCCCAGGCTCAAGTCTGCTCTGAGGTCGCTGCTCTGACTTCATCAGGAGAGGGAGCCACCCAGGGTCAGCGCAGCCCACAATTCTGGCTCAAAACCCAGCACATTCCCTCCTGAGCCACACAGCCCAAGGCTCCAGCTGGCAAGGGGCGGGGTGCTCAGCACATAGTAAAGAAACAGGGCTGTGTCCTGAAGGTGCCTAATAGGCACTGGAGGATGCTAAGTGAGAAGAGACCCCACAGAGGGGATGCTCTGCACGCGGATGCAAGCCCAGAGGTGGTGAATACCTACACCCTCCCCAGCTCAGCGCCTGTTCCCCACCAGGCACCAGGGTCGAGGTCTGCAGAGGACACCCCGGGAGAGTCCCTTGCCTCCTGAGAGTGGGGTGTGGCGTTCCTGTTGGTGTCCACCCTTCCCCACTGGGAGGCCCTGGCTAGATCAGCATACCCTCCACCCCTCCACCCGGTGATCAGGTCAGCAGTGGGCTGACCAGTCAGAGCTTGGGAGCAAAGGGATATGCTTTTTGGGGTTTCTAGGAATTCAGTGTGCCATCCCTGCCCCTGGACTTGGCTGGGCCAGCGTGTGAGGTTGGAGGCTGTGGTCACTTTTTGGCAACAGAGATAGAAACTGAAGGACAGGGCCATCTCAGAGGAAACAAAGCCATGGCAGGCTCAAGTGACCACCTCTCAGTGGGAAGCCCCTGGGTCAAGCTGCACCTGAAGCTCTTATCTGTATACAGAAAAAAAATGAAGACTTTTCTTTATTAAGCAGTTTTAGGTTCACAGCAAGATTGAGGGGAAGGTCCCTTAACAGATGCTTTGTACACCTGAACCAATATTAGAACATATTCCCCTCCTTGTCTTATGCTATTTTAGGCTTCCCTGGGGGCTCAGATGGTAAAGAATCTGCCTGCAATGCAGGAGACCCAGGTTTGATCCCCGGGTCAGGAAGAAGGGAAGGGAAGGGAGAGGTCAGGAGAAGGGAATGGCAACCCACTCCAGTATTCCTGCCTGGAGAATCCCATGGACAGAGGAGGCTGGCGGGCTACAATCCATGGGGTCACAAAGAGTCAGACACGACTGAACTAACACTATACTACCTTTGTTGCTTGCAACCTGGAGTTCTGACTGGCATGGGCTCTCAGCCCTGCACCTGCCCCTGGGGCCTGCGGGACACTGCCTTTGTCCTCATCTGCATGTTCTTGGTTCAGCTCCTTGTTCCCAGGTTGGAACAGTGTGCTGTTGAGGGCCCACAGGAGTGAGGGAGTGTGGGCACCATCCTCCACTGGGTCCTTTTTGAAGGTGCTGGCTTATGCTGAGGCTGAACTTGGCTTGGGGCCTCCAGGCCTGTTGGGATCCAGGGTGGTAATGGGCAGGGGGCTTTATTCATCAGACACATGCTAGGCATTTGCTCTGGGCTGGTGCTGCATGAGGAGCTGGGTGGACAGTGGTGTAGACGCTTCCATGGTCGAGGCAGGGGTCTCTCCTGGATGCTCCTGGAGTCTCTCACTGCACGAGGTGTGTGCCCGGCAGGTCTTCTTGCGTGCCTGTCCAGCCTTTCCTATCCCCCGTGCAGGGAGGGCCTGACACAGAGTCAGCTTTGCTGTCGACTTTGACTGAATAAAAGTTTCTCAAGGCAGATGCATTTTATGGAAACAGAAAAGAAGGCAAACAGCAAGAGGAAGGCGGAAATCTGTTTTATAGGGCTCAGGTTTTCTATCCTCATCCTCCAACCAGAGACGAATGGGCTCAGGACCCGCCTTTTCATGACTGAAAGACAGGACATCCTTGCTGGGTGGGGCTCGACGCTGTGGGAGGAAAGGTGCTGGAGGCCTGCAGCCCCTGCTGCCCACTCATAGAATCCTCAGATTTATAGTTGTTTTTTTTATCAACATGTAATCCACGCATCAGAAAATTAACCCTTTTAAAGTGCACAAGTCAGTGTATTCTGGCATATTCCATTGTGCCATTGTCAGTAGAAAGTATCTAGTTCCAGAGCATTCTGTCATCCCCCCAAAGAAATGTGTGCCCACTAAGAGTTTCCCCACATCCTCCTTCCCAGCCCCCGGAAACACACGTCCACTTTGTTTCTATGGACTGGCCTCTTCTGAGCATGGCTTATCAATGAAATCCTATACCATGTGGCCTTTGCATCTGGTGTCTTTCTCTGAGGCTAATGATTTCAGGGTTCATTCCTCTTTATGGCTGAATAATATTCCAGTGTATGGGGATGCTTAGCCCCCAATTTCCTGGTGGCTCAGCTCATAAAGAATCTGTCTGCAGGGCAGGAGACCCTGGTTCATTCCCTGGGTCAGGAAGATCCCTTGGAGAAGAAAACAGCTACTCAACTCCAGTACTCTTGCCTGGAGAATTCCATGGACAGAGAGCCTGGCAGGTTATAGCCCATGGGGTCACAAAGTGTTGGACATAACTGAGTGACTTTCACTTCACTTGCCCCTCAGTTACTGAGTGAGCACTTGCTGTGTGCAGACTCTGGGCTCTGTGCTCAGTGTGTAGGGAACAGCCATATGGCTGTGGTCCCACCCCTAACAGGCCAGTGAAGATGGGCAGAACGCACAGGAGACAGATCCTTGCAGCTGGGGTGAGGGCTTTGGAGGGGGTAAGAATGCTTGTGTCAACATGTAGAGTAACTAGGTGGGAGGGGACTACAGAGGAAGCAGGGCAGGCCTGAGAGATGAGGGCAGTGGGGTGGAGAAGGGGGAGCAGGACTCTAGGCAGGGGGGACAAAGGCCCTGGGGCAGAGAAGAGCTCTGGATGTTTGAGGAAAAGAGAGGTGGGGGCATGTGATGAGGCTGGAGGTAGGCTGGGCTCACGGCAAGGATTTTGGATTTTGTTCTAAGATCACAGGGAGATGTTTTCATCAGGAGAGTGGGTCGAATGTATGTCTTAAAGACACACAGAGGGCTTCCCTAGTGGTCCAGTGGCTAGGAATCCACCTTGCAATGCAGGGCTGGGGACACCGGTTCAATCCCTGGTCCAGGAAGATCCCACGTGACTGAGGGCAACTAAGCCTGAGAGCCACAACTACTGAGCCCACACATTCCAACTGCTGAAGCCTGTGTGGCTAGAGCCTGTGCTTGGCAACAAGAGAAGCCACCGCCTTAGAAGCCTGGGCACCACAATGATGAGTAGCCCCTGCTCGCCACAACCAGAGAAAGCTGACATGCAGCTCCAAAGACCCACCACAGTCAAAAAATTAAAAAAGTAAATAGATCAATCTTAAAAAATATATATCATTAAACAAAACAAAAGACATGCAGAGAACAGGCTGCAGGCAGCCGGAAGTGTGTGTACGGGGGTGGCAAGGGTGGCAGGGAGGACATGAACTCATTCGCTGGATTTCAGAGGGAATTGGCTGTAGTCAGACCAAGATGTTGCACACCCACTAGGATGTTTATTCCTTACTAGGATGTTTATTCCTTCATTCCACACATCTTTATCGAGTGTCTTCTAGGGGAAACATACAGAACTTCTGTGTTTTGAAAGCCATAGGAAGAAAGTCCATCAAATGCACCCACCTAGCTTCATGCAATGGCTATTCTCAAAGAATTGTGTGTAAACCCAGTTTTAATGAATTTAATTATCAGTAGAATTTCCCCAGAGGCATTCAGTATTTAAAATAAATCCAGGAAGTCCTGTTTTTAGCAAATGGTGGACAATGTTTATTTTAAACCAGTCTTCCGAGGAAAATGAGAGAAGCTGGACCTCACATGCAATAAGAGCACCTCATTCAGGGCAGAGAGACACCAGAGGCACAGACTTGGAGGGGACTGGCTGGAAAGGGGAGCCCAGGCCCGGGGCCGTCTTTCCTTTCGAGATGTTTGCTGATTCCAAATCTGACAGCCGAAGAGCTATACGGATCTTTCAACAGACTGATGGGAATGGGGAGAAAATACTGAGCTTAGGGCTGGCTGTGGGTGTGTGTGGGGGAACACCTGGAAAATGCTTGAGTCTTTGGGCTGATCTGGAAGGGCAGTGCACTTCCACGGGTGAGGGTGAATGGGAAAGAGATGGCCTCGCAGGAGCACAGCTCTAGTTAAGGTGACTTTGGTTACCAGTGTCCCCGGCAGGAGCAAAAGCACATCCTCCACAGAGACAGGTACCGTCTCACACAGCCTCAAGTCACCACGGCAACTGTTCATACGCAGGGCTCTGCCCATGATGAACCAGGCACACAGGAAGACAAAACCTGTCTGAAAACAGCAAAAGAACTGACCAGGACCAGACCAGGGGAGACTCTGATAACTGAGTCATCAGAGGCAGATTAAAAACAAATCAGCCAGGAACTTCGCTGGTGGTCCAGTGGTTGAGAATCTGCCTTGGAATGCAGGGAACACAGGAGCCAAGATCCCACATGCTGCAGGGCAACTAAGCTCGTGTGCCGCAACTACTGAGCCTGTGCTCTAAAGCCCATGTGCCACAATTAAGGTCCCATGCAGCCAAATAAAAACAAAACCCAAATCTTCCAGAAAAGTCAAAATGAACCCCTAGTCAATCACATAGGATGCCCCACACTAGGCCCCTACTGCCAGTCCCCCAGCCCCCACTGGGGCATGCCCAAGGCCCTCTCCATGCCTTCTTGTCTGCCTGTGATGGTGGCTGGTGACCAACCCCCTCCCCCGCCCTGCCAGCCCGTGCTCTGAACACACAGCTTCTGCTGGTTCCCATCGGCCAGTCTTTATTTCCACATTACTGTCAGGGAAGCTGGATGTGGGCTCTGTGTGTGTTCTGTTGCACAAGTGCGTGTGCATCAACAATGGTCTCAAATAAAAGTAGAAAAATGTCCCTGACCTGTGAAGCTCACACCTAGCAGTGCAAACAAGGAGCACAATTAATAAGTAATTGAGAACTTCCCTGGTGGCTCAATGGTAAAGAGTCTGCCTGCCAATGCAGGGGACAAGGATTCTATCCCTGGCTGGGAAGATTCCACATGCTGCCAAGCAACTAAGCCTGTTGCTGAAGGATGCTGTTCTAGAGCCCACCAGCTGCAACTACTGAGCCCGCATGCCCTAGAGCCTGTGCTCTGCAACAAGAGAATCCACCGCAATGAGAAACCCGCACACCACAACGATGAGTAGCCCCTGCTTGCTGCAACTAGAGAAAGCCCATGCAAAGTGGTGAAGACCCAGCACAGCCAAAAATAAATAAATTTAAAAAAGTAATCGATGCTGAAAGTCTGACAACTGGCTGAATAAACTGGTACATTCCCACAATGGAAATCATTTAAAGCCAGAATATTTCGACACTTGAAGTGTTCATGATATACAGCAAAATTGAGAACAATCTAGTTTCTAAACTGTGTTCTTTAATATAACAATGTGTTCATGCAGAGAGGAGACCAGAGGGATCTTTGACAGACATGCTCACGGCAATCTGCGTGGCAGGCAAGATGGGAGAAGGCGTTTTTTTCTTTGTGATTTTCTCTATATCTCCCAAGTTTCCTCCAAAGATTATCACTTGATGATCAGAAGGTAAAATGTTATTTTTGAAAAGGAAAACTGATGGGATTTTTTTCAGCCTTAATCACAATTTTGTTTCCTTCAAAACAGATTCTGAAAACCTGGCGGGTCCACAGCCGCTGCTCTGTGGTCAGGTGACCCAGGCGTGCCCAAGTGCTCTGAGCCCAAAGGCCAAGGGCAGGGTTGCCATGGCAACAAACCCAGATGAAATGTAAGTGTTCGGGGCCCTGGAACTGATCTAGGGCTCAGGGTTATTTTTGCTTCCTTCCTAGAAGAAGGGGGGTGCAGAGGTGGAAGGAGCTCCTTTCTGAAATCTGGAGAGCTGCCTGGGGGAGACGGCCTCTTCCTGTGGTCTGGGCACTCGTCCTAGCCCCCAGCGCCACCCCCAGTGGGCACTCAGAGATGGTTCCTGACTTGTGGGCCAGGCCTTGACCTGGGCAGCACCCTACCTCTGCCCCTGGCCCGTGTCCCGTGACTCACTCTCCTTACACTGGAGGGCGCCCCTTCCTAAACCCTCCAGCAAGTGTTCAGCAGCTACATCGCACCTTGGGTTGTGAACAGGGCTGGCCCCCAGTGTCTGGGAAGGCGTGACCTGGCCATCAAGTCCCCGGCTAAGCCTGACCCTTCTCCAGTGGGGCAGGTCTGGTCCACGGGCAGCCATAAGCATCCAGTAGCCCCAATGTCATGGTACACCTGCCGAGGCAGCCTGGGCCACCCATGGGAGGGAGCAATTTGACCGTGGTACCCGGCTGTGCGCTCTGCTGGGACTGCTCACAGCAGCAGCCTCTGTCATAACCTGGGAGCTAAGCCTCTCCCCACCAGCTGGGCTGTGAGATCCAGGAGGAAATCACCTTCTGTGGCTTTCTCCTTGGGTCTCCCTCCCTCCCCAGTAGAAAGGCCTGACTTCATCTTAACAAATGAAACTGAACATCGCTCTGCATTTTCATCTAAGAGGGCATGCCGTCTGCTGCCTGAGATGCTGGACATCTCTTTATTAATCGGGCCAGCAGGAAAAGGGGGAGAAGACAGAGGTTGGGCTCTAGCGAGGAGTTCATGTACAAACGCTGCCATGCGCCTTAAAGGATTAATTTCACAAGCCTTAAATCGCAGTTTAATTTGAAAACTAATTCAGCCCCATAATTGGCTTTCTGCTCAAATCACTGAGGCTAAAGATTTAAATTCTTAATATTCGGATGACTTTCAAGTATCCGGTGCCATCTGTGCAATAGTCCGTGGCATTAGTCTCAGGGGGACCTCCACCGGCACAGAGATAAAATAAATAAATAACCAGGGCCGACTAATAGAATAATCTATTTAAGCAAAAACTCTGCGTTATATAGATGAAGGTTTTTTTGACTTCATTTGCAGCATGTAGATTTCTCTGCTATTTAATATTTTAAAGTGACATTAATTTCAAAATTTATAATATAGGCCCTCATGCAGTTACAAGGGGTTAGGAAAAGCAGAGATTCCAATTAGAACTTTTTTTTTTTTTTAGTAAAAATAATCGATAAGGAGGCATCTTTTCTTGGGAGGCTCGAGAGACGCCATGCGACCCGTCTGGCTGCCTCCAGGCAGGAGAGCACACGGCAACTCTGATTTCCGGAGGGAAATGCTGTTGTAAGGACATGGACCCCCAGCTGGCGCAGAGGGGAGAGGGGGGTCCAGCTATGAGGATGGAGCTATGAGGTCTGTCCTGAGCCCTGTGAGCTTGTTTCCTGAAAAGTAGGGGCTGGGCAGCATGGCAGGAAGTGTGAGAGTGGAGGGTCAGCAGGATAAACTTGACCAGGGGTTGAGTCACATAGCATCAGACACCACTGGCCGCTGGGGTACGCTGCAGGCCTGGCCGCCTCCCTCTGCACAGGTGTGGACCCTCCAGGAGGCCTTCACAGAACTGCTGTGCACCCTCTAGGGAGGGTGGGGGCCTGGGCACGGAGGTGCGGTCCCCACCCCCGAGCTGGCCTGTGGCTCAGGCTGAGCTGTCACTGAATCCCACCCTTGCTCAGGCACATGGTGGTGATGGAGGAGGTGATGGAACAGACAGGGTCTCTGCCCCGCAAAGGGGAAAAGCAGTGATGACAACAAACTGAGAAAATGCAGTAGTGATAGGACCAGAGTGTGCAGGGAGGGGCTCCCGGTGAGAGCGGTGGGGAAGACAGCTCTGGAGAAGCGAGGAGGAGCCAGTGTGCTAGCGGTCAGCGGGAGGATGGCCAGGCTGCGCGCGCAGCCCGTGCAGAGGCCCTGGGGCAGGAAAGACTCCTCCCATCCTAATGGCCTTTGCCCACGCATGTCAGATATCCTCTGTAGGCCCCTACCTAGCACACCTGTCTTTTGGTTCCTCAACTGGACAACGGGCTTCCTGGAGGTGGCGCTCACGCTTTCCCACCCTGGAGAAGGGGCCCCTCACGCACAGCTTTTGTGTGTGCTTTTCCAGAGGGATGGTTCCCACGCTACACACTGCCCTTCTCTCCTGATAGTGGGTGTGACGCTTGGAGGTACAGCAGCGATATTGTGACATCGTGGTGAGAAATCAGAGAGGGAGGCAAAAGGCACAGAGATGGGGAGCCTGCCGGCTTCATGCGCTCATCTAAAACGCCACTTGTTTCAGCTGGGTTTTCTGAGACTTGCGTCCAAGGTTATTCCTGACCCAGGCTGGGGAGGGGAGGCAGTTTAGCTCCATGGTTAGAACTGCAGCTCACGAGCCAGATCACCTGGTTTAACTCTTGTCCCCACCTGAACCGAAGCAGGACACTCCGGGACCTCTGCCCCTACTTCCCCGACTAGCCCTGCCCCGCGCTGGCCCCCGCCCCGCACTAGCCCAGCCCGCATGTCCTCTGCACCAGCTCCTCTCTGAAATACCCTGATAACAGCATCTGATGCTGGTCTCTTGGGTGGGTTAACAAAGGCTGAGACCACCACCCCGTGGAGCACATTAACTACTTGATGACCATGAGTTCTGAGCACGCGTGGCCCGACCTACAGGCGCCTAAGAGTTACGACCCCGCCCCGCCCCGTGACCCTGCCAAGTAGAGATTTGTGCAGGAGCTAATGATCGCTCCCCCCACTCGCCCCACACACCCCCACCCCCACCCCCGCAAGAAGGGTTTGGATCTTTTGAGCATGAACCGCCTGTCCTGGTTTGGAGCCGTTTCAGTAAACACCACACGTTCCTTCACCACAACCACACCCCATGTGGGTGGACTGGCAGCGCCCGGCAGGGAGTGTGGTTCTACGGCGCGTGCTCCCCGGTGTGTCTTCTTACCTGCTCTTCGCCTCTGTTCCCTCCTGCCCACAATGCCTGTCACGGGGCTGGACATGGTTCAGCAGGTTTCCCGTCTGGAGGCCCTACCACGGTGCCCAGCCCCCAGCGGCCCGGGCAGAGCTGTTTCCATGCTGGCCGCGTCGTCAGAGCATCAGTGGTAGATGCGCCCGCTGCTGGGGAGTCCGAGGCCTCCAGCAGAGACGCGGGGCTTCCCCGGCCAGGTTCGGGAGCCTGGGAAGCAGCTGGGCTCAGAAGCTGCAGGTCAGGGGGCCCAGGGTTTTTTAACCTGTCCTTCTCAAAGAGGCCAAGTTCCAAGGAGCCGAACTTGACCTTTTAAAGATGTGCCTGCACCCGGGAGGGGCACCCAGAGGTGCAGGAGAGTGCTTGTTTCCGGTGAAGAAAACAGTTGGCCTGGGCGAGGGCCTCCCAGGGTCTCAGCCTCCGTTCTGCAGTGCCATCCCCCAACCCCATGCAACTCTGGGAACAGGACTGGCGTCGGAGGGGTGAGTGGGGGGCCCGATGGGGAAGCCTGCTCGGCTGGAAGCCAGGGTTTACAGGGGTTCCTCCAGCTTCTCCTCCTGAACACCCTCTGCTGCGGCCCACTGGCCCAGCTGTGGCCTCGCCAAGGAGGGCCCCGCCCCTTCCCTCTCCTGCGCATCCTCCTGAAGGGGGCAGGGCCTGGAGGAGCACCTGGGCCCAATCCTCCCATCAGCGCTGGGACCAGGCCTCAGCTTGGCTCCGGCTAGCCCAGCCCAGGCTACAAAACGGCCATCGTTCAGCCGTGGCCAATGGGGAGTCTGTGACAATTCAGAACGTCTGAGGTCTAGCTCGGCCATCAGGTGACCTGAGGGATTCAGGAACGTAATGTAGAGGACAGCTGGTTTTAAGCGAGTTTTATGGTTCAATCTGAGATTCCATCTGACAGTGTAACTTGCTACTAGAGTTGGGAAAATGAACCGATATTTTGAGTAAGAACATTTAACAATAGTAATAAGTTAATACCCGTTAATAGTAATTACACCATTAACAACAGCACAGGAGTCAGCTGCCACAGGTGGATGCCTTCAGCTGATTCCCCAAGGTCGGTGGTACTATCACCTCCATTTAACGATGAGACAGAGTGAGTGGCTGGCCGAGGCCTCGCCATGCCACATGCTGGCCACAGCTGGCCACCGGGAGTCAAAGATGAGTGGCTGAGTGCCACACGATGGCACCTGCCAAGTGCAGTCCCACCCCACGAGGATAAGGGCAGCTGGAGCCCGAAACAGCCTTTACCTCCGCTCCGCTCAAGGTTTCCTGTGGAGCTCCCGGCATCCAGGGAGCAAGGGGCTGGCAGATCAGTGGATGGGAGCAGAGAACACTGAGCAAACCCGTAAACAAGCCAACTGAATTTTGACAAAGGTACACAAGCAGCTCAGTGAAATAGAGAAAGCGTTTCCAACAAACAGCGCAGGAACATCTGGGCATCCGTAAGCAAAAAATGAACCAGACTGTCTCACACCTTCTATAAAAATCACACAGAAATTAACTCAGAATAGAAAAGTCAATGTCCAAAAGTGAATTTCAACAGTCTATAGCATCCCTGAAATGTGAATATGATGGAGGGGGTGGGGGAAGCGCCTTTCTTGGTTAATAGATGAACAAATTTGAAACATTAAGAAAAAAGAAATTAACTTGGAATGGACCAAGGACAAAAAATAAAATGTGAAACTTAAAACCTTTAGAATGAAGCCTAGAACATACTCAGGACCCAGGGTTTGGGAAGAGTTCTCAATACCCAACTCCAGTCCATCAGAGGAGAGTGAAGAATTGAACTTCATCAAAATGAAAAACTCTTGCTCCCAAAAGACCGCCTGAAGAGCATGAAAAGCATGAGTCCCAAAGTAGGAGGAATTATCTGCAGACCACACATCTGGCAAAGGGCTTGCATCTCAAATAAAGAATCCTCAAAACTCAATGATTAAAAAAGCAACCAATTAGAAGATGGACACAAGACATGAAGAGATGTCTCAGCAAGGAGAAGATGCAGATGGCAAGCACAGGAAGGGATCTCCCCCATAGTTAGCATCAGGGAAAGAAAAAAAAAACCACAGTGAGGTACCACTGCGCACCTATCAGAACAGCTAACACGACATGATGACACCACCAAATGCTGGTGAGGACACGGAGAAGCCGGACCACTCAGATGGTGGGACAGGAGATCGTACGGTCACCTCAGAAAAGTGTGTGGCACTTCCTGGCAGAGCTAAACACCTGGTGCCCGAACCACCCAGTGATTGAGTCCTTAGGCATTTGTCCCAGAGAAATGAAAATTCACATGAAAGTCCACATGTGAGTGAAAGTTCTTGGCAGCTTCATTACTGCCCCAAACTGGGACAAGAATGCCCTTCAAACGGTGAATGAGGGTAGGGCATAAACTGCGGACTTACAGCAATGAAAAGAAATGAGCTTAGGACACACAATTTGCCTGAATATCCAGAGAATTATACTGAGTGGAAAAACCCTGCCCCCAAAGGTAACATGGACTTCCCAGGTGGTGCTCAGTTTAGTTCAGTCGCTCAGTCATGTCCGACTCTTTGCGACCCCATGAACCGCAGCACACCAGGCCTCCCTGTCCATCACCAACTCCCAGAGTTCACCCAAACCCATGTACACTGAGTTGGTGATGCCATCCAACCATCTCATCCTCTGTCATCCCCTTCTCCTCCTGCCCTCAATCTTTCCCAGCATCAGGGTCTTTTCAAATGAGTCAGCTCTTCGCATCAGGTGGCCAAAGTATTGGAGTTTCAGCTTCAGCATCAGTCCTTCCAGTGAATATTCAGGACTGATTTCCTTTAGGATGGACTGGTTGTGCTAGTGGGAAAGAATCCGCCTGCCAACGCAGGAGATGCAAGCGACATGAGTTTGATCCCCAGGGCAGGAAGACCCCTTGGAGGAGGGCATGGCAACCCACTCCAGTATTCTTGCCTGGAGAATCCCTCGGACAGAGGGGCCTGGCAGTCTACAGTCCATGGGGGTCACAAAAGTCGGATACAACTGAGTAACTGAGAGCACACTCAAAGGTAACATACTGCTTTGGTCACAATTATATGAAAGTCTTAAAATGATAAAATCACAGATATGGAGAGCAGGTCAATGGTTGCAAGGGTAGGGATGGTGGGCAGATGCATTGGTGAGCGGGGAGATGGGTGTTAGCCTTCTTAAATGTTGCTGTCTTGACCATGGAGGTCATGCGAATCTGCACGTGTGATAAACTGCGTGGACACACACACACTCACATACACACGCGTGCTGAAGTCTGAGTAAGGGCCAGGGCTTGCACCAATGTTACACCCTGGTGTGACCCGGCATCTGTGAGATGTTGCCACTGGGGGAAGTCAGGGGAAGGGTCTGTGGGATGTCTCTGTATTACTTCTTACAACTGCATGTGCGTCTACAATCATGTCAAAGTAAAAAGATATCTTAAAAAGACATTTCTTCCAATGAGACCCTATCAGGAAGCACATTGAAGAGTTGCCTGGAGCGGTGCTTGCCTAGGAGGTTCAAGGTTGCCCAAAGCCCAGCCTTCCTGCTTCCTGCCCACCCAGGGCCAGAGATGCCTCTGTTACCCCAGACCTCAGTAAGCACCAGGTCACAATCCTCTTGGGTTTCTTCTCGTCACATCTCAGTTGAACCTTTTTTATGGGAAACTCTAATTTTGGTTCCACTTTCTGGTGCACTTGAAATAAATGAAACTCCATTTCTTTATGGAAAGCATCTATATTACAGACATAATTTTTTATAGTTATTGTTAATCTGAACTCACAAGCACGGGGTCAATTTCAAAGCTAGGGAAAGAGGATTTGATGGAAAAGACTGCTTTCCTTAAGACCGGTTTTGCTGGACAGGGATGCACACCCAGCGCCCACGTGTCCTGACAGTGGGAGTGCAGAGCCGGTGAATCTGCTCGCCTGCGTGCACTATGCGGCCACTCCTGCAGGCGCAGCTTCTGCCGGGAGGCATGAGGTGGTCCTCTCCAGGGGCGGGCCCAGCAGATTTGGGGGACACAGAACGGGGGGCATCAAGGCGGGCTCTGCAGAAAGGGCAGAGTTTGGAAAGGCAGAGGTGGGGTGTGTGCCTGGAAGCGGCAGGGCACCCACCCAAGCAAAGCTCCAGTGGCGGGACATTCAGAGGGTGGCCAGCGAATGTGCCTCCCCTTCTCATCTGCAGCCTTGTATGCAGTCTCTCAGGTCTTGGTGGCTCCTGGCCAGTTCCCTCCAGGATATGGGACCATGATCATCAGGAGGGGCCCGAAGGTCCCAGGCATGGGGAGGGACTGCTGCTGTGGCTCCATCTGGGTGGGGACTCAACATGGCAACCACTGCCCCCACGTGGCCATTATATGGAATTACAACGAGAACTTCAGCTGCTCAGCTGGATGTGAGAGTTGGACTGTGAAGAAGACTGAGCACGGAAGAATTGATGCTTTTGAACTGTGGTGTTGGAGAAGACTCTTGAGAGTCCCTTGGACTGTAAGGAGATCCAACCAGTCCATCCTAAAGGAAAGCAGTCCTGAATATTCATTGGAAGGACTGATGCTGAAGCTGAAACTCCAATACTTTGGCCACCTGATGTGAAGAACTGACTCATTGGAAAAGACCCTGATGCTGCGAAAGATTGAAGGCGGGAGGAAAAGGGGACAACAGAGGGTGAGATGGTTGGATGGCATCACTGACTCTATGGACATGAGTTTGAGTAAGCTCCGGGAGCTGGTGATGGATAGGGAAGCCCGGTGTGCTGCAGTCCATGGGGTTGCAAAGAGTTGGACATGACTGAGTGACTGAACTGAACTGAACAGCCGTATGAACCAGAATTGTGTGTGAGGCCCCTGCGACTCAGCAAAGCCAGAGAGGGCTTCATGACATGGAGGGGCCTGGGGGTCAGGGAGGATGTGGGGTGACCTGGGATCTGGCCCCCAGCAGCTGGCTGACGTCCCTGCCACAACTTCCCAGACCTTAGCTGACTCCTACCCGACTGAGTCAATACTGAATATATCTTTTCACTTGTTTTCCATTAGAACATGCGTCTGAAACCCTTCATTAGCCTATCATTCCAGAGAATAATGACTAATTTCTGGCGGTAGTTTTTCCTTATCCCACAAAGGCACTGTGTAAAACCTTCTATTATTGTAATTTACTGGGGTGAGAAAAGGACTTATAGAGACTGTTTCCATATCCTGGGCAGCCTCTTGCGTCGAGGAGGTGGGCTCGGCTCTGTCTGGACATCGCCTCCTCGTCCTGGACCAGGGCGTCAAGCCAGGCCCAACGAGGCACCGTGCAGCTCCATCCTGGCTTTGCACAAAGGGATTGCATCTCTGGTCCCCTCTGACAGTTTTCTGGGACCAGAAATGGAGCTGGGGGCACCGACGGGCTCCGAAAGTCACCCAACATTTAGTGCAAACAGTCTTGGAAAGGTGTTGAGTGCCCTATAAGGGCCAGCCTTCAGCCCGCCCGGGCCACGTCCAGCAATCTGAGGATGCTCCAATGTCCTGGCTTAAAGATTTATCAGGATTTTGAGGGGAAGATAAAGCAGTTTGTTGTTTTTGTTATCCTAATGAGTAAAGGCAGTCATGTGTTTGGGAAAACTGTCTCATTGATTTGTTCGAAAATAAGATGTGGGAGGCTTGATTTGAGGCACCTTCACAGAGTGTCCTGGGTCTTGGGGAGAGAGGACCTGCCGCTTCCGTTAACAAGAAAGTCCCCCGCCCCAACCCACCAAACCCGACAGCCACTCTCCACCCTGCTCCTTAAAGAGCTGGCTGTCAGCAGTCCTTATTTGGTTTCTTTGGTTGGTTGTAGCTAATCTGGCCACCCACCTGCCCCTCAGGGGCCTGCAGGGGACTGCAGGGCCCAGCCACCGAGGTTTCTGCAGAAACAATGTCACATTGCTTTCTCTTTGCTGACACTGGGCTGGCCCGAGCCTTCTGATTCTGAGGACAATCAGTTGTAAATGCGTTTCACCTTGTGGAAGCAGCAGCCCCTGGAGACGGAGCTGTGACAGTTGCCTCCAGGGAGAAGAGATGATAAATGCTTGCTTTCCTGCTCCTCCGCATGCTGGACGCCTGCTGACCCCTCCTCAGAGGCCCGGGAAGTCTTCCCAGGATGGGCACCCACTAGGGCTGGGGAGCGCCAGCCTCTGTGATGTTCAGATGACAGGCAACACCTTTACTGTGCGTATGTTCCCAGTATTGCACAGGGCATCACTTATGAATCAAAATGACCCTTAGTTTCTCTCAATTTCAAATGTTACCACAGTCCGAATTTTAGTGGCAGCTTCCAGCAGCCCTTAGCAGGGGCCTCAGCAGTGGTGCTTGGCTCAGCTCCACACTGCCCCCTGCCTCTGCCTGCCCCAAACTGAGTAGTTGTCCTGAGGACAACTGCCCCCCCCAACCCTCCCCCAAATCAGGAGACAGTGTGGGGCTGGGTTTCTCAAACCTTAGCAAGTGCAGAGTTACTTGGAGCTTGGCTGCCTCCTCGGGGCCCCACCTGCAGAGTCTGAATCAGCGGGCAGCCACCAGCGATGCATTTATAACACATTCCCAGGTGACGCTGGGGATCTCTGAGCTGTCGTGCCAGCATCTGCTGGGAACTAGCGCCCATGTCCACACTGAGGGGTTGGGACTGCTTGCTCCACCTCCTCAGGCCTTGAGTCCTGTCTGAGCTGAAGGGGGAGGGAGGCGCCCACTTCTTGGTCTTTATGGGATCCAGAGAGCAGACATTGTAAAGTGGTCGTTATCATTTATGCTGGACAGGAGTCCTTAGGAAGACGGGTCAGCTCTTGGGTCAGCTCTGAGGGGGACCAAGGGCTTCAGCCACACAGCTCACTTCAGGCTGAGGGAGTCAGCCCTCTCAGGTGCTTCCCACTATGCCCAAATGTGCCCAGGAGGCCTCAGATGGCAGCCTCCTCCCCGACCAGCCCCAGGACCTTTGCACATGCTCTCCCTGCCACCAGACTCCCTCCCTGCCCTTCTGAGTGCTGCTTCTGATCACAAGTCAGCTCCTGGTCCACAGGTCACCTCTGCAGAGGAGCTTTCCCTAATCTACAGCTGTTCCCATGACTCAGCGCCCAGGGGGCTCCTGAGCCAAATCGTCACCTCAGGGGCTCTGCTCCCTTGTTTTGACCCTTCTGTCTGTGCTTGGCCTGGACTGTGAGGTATGTGGGGCAGGGATGCCCCTCCCTAGGGCATGCAGTGGGTGCTAAAATAAACCATAGGTGATGAGTCCCAGGTGTCATCATGGCGGCGGGGGCTGCGTGTCCCTCCTCGGGAATGTCCCTCCCTTGGGGCTCAGGGCTCACCTGGCTTGGAGCCTTCGTCCACGGACCCGTTGTACACCTGGTTGAGGAACTCGGGGCGGTTGTCGTTCATGTCAATGACATAGATGTACAGGTCGATGGGGTTCTCCACCTTGTTGCCATTCATGTCCACAGCATGTGCTCGGAGCTAGAAAGAAAGCAACATATGCTGTCAGGGCCAGCAGCTGCCCCCAGTGGGGAGGCGCCTGACCCGAAGCCTTGTGAACCACCAAGAGCAGGTCTCCTGTGACCTACAGCCCTGGGGTGGGGCTACAGAGCAGTTCAGGGACCCCTCAAGGGGCAGCCTGGGGAGTGTGGGGTGGGCTTGGAACACGTCATGAGTCTGGGTTCTCTCATCTGTGGAAGTGGGAGGTGTCCTGGGAGGGCGAAACAGGGCGACCATGGGAGCTGGAGGCTGACCTGAGGGTCCACGCTGATATCCATCCCTGAACCACTGATGCTGAGGACTCATGTCTACCTAGAGCAGCTGCAGAAAGGCCATGTGTGCTAACGGGGTCGGGGCTTAGGCCCCTTGTTGCCAGGAGGCCAGGCCTGGGGGAGACTCAGAGAGGAGACACAGTGGGTCCTTGAACTTGGGCATCCACTTCGAGTCTACCCTGTTGGCCATTCACACCCTGGCTTATCTTTCCTGGGGCAGCAGAGAGGAAATGGGTCCAGGGGCCCTGGGGTGGAAGGCCCCACTGGAGCCTTCCCTTCCAGGGAAGGTGCTCCAGGGAGCTCCATCTGGGAACAACTCAAGGTACATAGGGTAGGTACCCCAACTTGGGCTGACGGGCCCACAGGGGCTGCTCAGACTCCCCTCTTCGATTTTGGATTTTTATTCATTCATTCATTCACTCATTAATTCATTCGCTCAATCAATATCTATTGAGGGCCCACCTGTGGCAGGCACTGGCTGTGCCCTAGTCCATGGCTCCATGAGATCCAGGGCTGCCCTGGGGCTTCTCATGCAGGAGATGGCCCCTGAGAAGGCATGTGACTGTGTGACCCATGGGGTGGGGAAGAGGCCAGGCAGGCCTCTTGGAGGAGGTGATGCTGGAGCTGAGCCCTGGAGGAGGAGCCCAGAGGACAGCAAGCATGGGGGATGCAGAGTGGCTGAGCCACGGGCAGCAGAGTGGGCTGGAGTGGGGCCATAGGGGCCCTGAGACTAGATGGGAAAACCACACTTGGAGGTGGAAGGGGCCAACCTGTTTCTCCAGACCAACACTATGACTGTCACACAGCCGTGCCCTCATCTGTCTGTGGAAACCATGTCACCCTCGAAACCAAACACACTGGACTACAGGATCCTTATGCCAAGACAGTGCCAAGTCAAGGGTGCCCAGAGGAGCCTCCAGCAGGAGAGGTCTCTGAGCTGGGGGCCCCACCCAGTCATCAGGCAATCCCCTTGGTGCCCTGCATCCCCAGCCACTCTGCCAGCCTTGGGGGAGGGGAGGGTGCCATCCATGACTGCAGGAGGGGCCTTGACCTATCCGCAGCCTCGGCCGACAGCCCTGTGTAGAATTTTCCCCTTGAAGCCATGTGTTTGGGGAGAGCTCCAGGCCGGCTTCGTGGAGGAGACGATCCGTGTCATCACAAGGAGACAAGCGAGCTCAGGTTCCTGGGCGCAGCAGCCTGCAGAGCCAAGCAGCTGCCCCTTCAAGACAGATCAGCTTGAAGCATCACTTTTAAACATCTCAGGGTGGGGTGCTGTGTGGTTGCTTCTCCCAGCCGACCGCTCCCCCAACACCCCCCCATTGGGCCTCCGCTCCTGGAGCCCAGTTTGCACCTCCCTGCTGTTGACGTCCTCCCATGGACGGCCAGTGTATGCTTGCTAAGTCACTTCAGTCGTGTCTGACTCTCTGTGACCCCATGGACTGTAGCCTGCCAGGCTCCTTTGTCCATGGGGATTCTCCAGGCAAGAATACTGGAGTGGGTTGCCATGCCCTCCTCCAGAGGATCTTCCCAACCCAGGGACTGAACCCAGGTCTCCCACGTTGTAGGCAGATTCTTTACTGTCTGAGCCACCAGGGAAGCCCAAGAATGTTGGAGTGGGTTGCTGTGCCCTCCTCCAGGGGATCCTCCCACGGGCAGCTGGGCCATCCTTCATCTTGTCAGATGCGGCCAGGCAATAAGGCGCCGAGCCAAAGGTTGAGGAGGCTTTGAAAAAAGTAATTCTGAGCTAAAATTAAAGTTATTATCTTCTAACTAAAGTGACACCCCGGTTGGGCCGCTATCTTTAGCAGCAGGAGCAGGCCGAGTGGAGCTCTCGATGGAAAGTGGTTGGCAGGGTCTCCTCATCCCCCTCCAAAAGCTTAAAACAACATTTGATAGATTGTGTTGGAAATCTCTAAGAGCCCACCCACCCCTCCCCTCCATCTCAGGCTGGACACACAGCTGCAGGCTTGGGGATAGGGGTCTGTCTTGGCATTGGAGACAAGAAATGCTTTGTGATTTGGAGATAAAGAATGTCCTGAGACTTGCAAATCTGGGTGTCTTGTGCAGAGTAAATTTCCTGCAACGCGCTGTATGTGCCTGCCATGTGCAGGCTCCTGTTGTCTTCCGTCAGCCTTGCACTGGCTCTGGCTGGGAGTGCCCCGAGACCTCCACGGGTGCTGCCTCACCTCATTGTTCACAGGAACCACGAGACGGGTCTGTTGGATTTCTGTTCACAGGGAGGGAAACGGAGGCTCAGGAAGATCCTGCCCAAGTTGACCGCTCGTGGCCCCAACAGCAAGGCTTCCTAAGGAAGCCATGAAGGTGCCTCTGTGGAATCGCCTTGCAGAGCAGACAGTGATGCTCGTCTGTCTCGTGATCACAGGCTTCACACAGTCACCTCCAGTGACCCGTGTCCACGGTCTCTCAGGTGGGAGGTGCTGCCCCACCCCCTCAACAGCCATGATGACGGTGGAACTCGGGACAGGATTAAACGGCACCCGTCAGGGGAGCAGAGAGGACTCTGGGATCTGAGGCGCAGGTTCCAGGTGGGAAGGTTACAGGGGTCACCCCGTGATCGAGTCACGTCATGTGGGGGGTTGACTTTAGTGGCAAGGAGACAGTCTGGGTGGGCAGAGGTAACTAAAATCAGAGCCCCACTAAAATCGTGGACTCTAAAATCAAAGCGATTCTCTGGCCCACGGCAGGCAAGGAATCGGGGAGCTATCTCTCAGTCCACAGCCAAGCGGGTCTCCTTTTCCCAAACGTGTCTCCTGCTTTCCCAGGGTCTGGTTTGGGGATGCAGGGAGAGGGGGTGTGGTGCTCTTGGGATCGAGCTGCTCTTGGGGTGCCCAGGGCTGGGGGGTCTTCAGAGTGGACAGTGACACCTGGGTGTGGCTCTGAGCTGTTTGCACCGAGGTGCAGAAGGGGCTGGGGAGGCCCGGACTGCCACGGGATGGGGCCCACAAGTCCTCCAGCTTCAGCCTCCTGTCTGTCCCACTTCACAGGAGGCGAGTGCGTGACCCTCATAGTCATTCGGGCCTTGTACTCAGAAGGGTCTGTGTGTGGTTTAACGCTTGGCCGTCATCATCTTAAAACACGTAGTAAGCTCAGAGGGGCCCCCATTTCATCTTGTGCTGGACTCAGAAATTCTGCAGCCATCCTGGGCTAGGAGCTGAGTAGTTGAGAGAGGAAAGCCTGTGACTCAGAGGGGCCTGCCCGCCCCCAGTGGTGGGTTCTGTTCTCCGCCAGGGGATGTGGTATGGACAAGCCTGCCCGTGTGGAGCCTCCCTTCTCAGGGTTCCCATCTGGCACTGCGGGCTGAAGCCAAGTGAGGTCAGTGCCGGTCCATAGATGACACAGGGCAGAGGCTGCGTCCTCCTCACCTGAAGGTCTTTGTGAACATAACCCGGGAGCTGGGAGTTCTGATGCCCTGGCTGTAGCCACAGAGGCAGCCTTACCATGTGCTGGGCTGTCCTGAACACCGCAGGGATGCTCACCCTGAGTCCTCAGAACACACGCTGAGGCAGCCTGACTGTTTCCCCTTTGCAGGAGAGCATGGAGGTCGGAGGGGTTAAGGGCACAGGTCTCAGCTGCTGGGTGGGGCTGCCCAACCCTGCCCCCCAGGTCTGGCTCCAGCCCCTGCCTCCCGCAGGTGCAAATGCTCATCCCACGAAGAGGAGGCATAGCCCAAAGGGAGTTGGACGCCAGGGCAGGCGGCGTGAGAGCCGTGCACCCACCGAGCTCTAGGGCCAGTTGTGTGCCGCCAGGCCAGGCGGCCAAGTGGAAAGTGGTGGACGGGCCCTTTAACTGAGCCTCGCAGCCTTCACTTTCTCATGGTCTTTTCCTCTCCACTGGCAGCTCCCCATGAAAGCAGCAGCGCTCGCTCAGAGCTGCCTTTCTGCTCTCAGAGGAAGGGGCAGAGGGGCTGGGGATGCGTGTCCAGAACTGGAGAGGTGGCAGTGACAGGTCAGCTGCACCACCCCTTCCCCAGCAGAACTCCCAGCAGGTCCTGTGGGCCCACGGCTCTGACCAGCAGCTCCTCCATTGTGTCCCAGACCCTCCCGGCATCACCGGGGACACGTTACCAGAGCACATTCTCTGCCCACCTGCTCTGTGAATTGCACAGCCCGGGGAGGCGCCCCGCAGGCAGGTGGGCTTTTCTGATATGGACTTGGGTTTGCACTCCCCTCCAACCGCCCCCCGACCTTAGGACGGAGTCCAGGGACACTCACATGGTAGGAGGCTCGCTCCTCCCGGTCCATAGGCCGCGTGACGTACATCCGGCCGGACATGGAGTCGATGCTGAAGACCTCCATGGGGGGCTGGTCAGCGCCCACGCCTGTGATGCTGTATCGGATGGGGATGTCATTGTCCTTGTCGGACCGGATCTGGAAGGGGGAGCAGACGGGGGCGAGGGAAGGTCAGGCTTCTTACCGGGACCTTACGTTCATCCCACTGGATGGCCTCACATGATGTCTCTCTCAGGGGCATGTGAGGCCACAGCCGGCGCTTGGTCCACTCTGGGGACCAGAAGGGCAGGTGAGGCCAGGGGTTCACTGAGAGCCTGCACTACATGTCCGGTGAGCCCACCAGGTGACAGGGAGGAGGAGACACAGTATTCCAAGAAGAAAGGGTCTGCAGGGAGCTTGGCAGAGGTGAAGATGCCCACGGTAGAGCCTGAGTGACGGTCTGAGATGGCTGAGGACCTGGCACAAAGGGCCCTCACATCAAACCTCCCGAAAGACAGGGGCGAGGACACAGCTCACTGCGTGGGGTTTTTAGGGAAAAGGTCAGGGCCCAAAACACTTGTGCCCCCGAGTGATCATCTGTGCAGAAAGGCAGTGAGCATGTTTGGATGTGCAAAGACACAGAGAATGTCCCCTGTTCCTGCTCTGGTCCTCCTGCCCTGCCCTGAGAGGGGGTCACAGCAAAGACTTCGAGAACAGGGCTTGCCTCGGAAATGCCCTCCCACCAGCATCTGGACAGAGAAACACAGCCCTGAAAGATGTTGTCAACGTGGTTACAGAGCTGAGTACAGGCGCAGTGTTTACAGAAATGGTATATTGTGGAAAACAGCAACTTAATAATGGTGAAGAGTGAAAATGATAGTCACTCAGTCGTGTCGACTCTTTGTGGCCACATGAACTGTAGCCCGCCAGGCCCCTCTGTCCATGGGATTATCCAGGCAGGAAGACTGGAGTGGGTTGCCATTTCCTCCTCTAGGAGGTCTTCTTGACCCAGGGATCGAACCTGGGTCTCCTGCATTGCAGGTGGGTTCTGTATCATCTGAGCCACCAGGGAAACCCAAGAATCCTGGAGTGGGTAGCCATTCCCTCCTCCAGGGGATCTTCCTGACCCAAGGATCAAATCTGGGCCTTCTGCATTGCGGACAGACTCTTTACTGTCTGAGCTACCAGGGAAGCCCCTACTAATGGTGATCTGGGTCCCACATCTAAAGTAAGCTAGCAAAGCCTGAGAGTTGGGTGAAGAAATGGAAAGAACAGAAGAAAAAATGCACAATTCTGTGCTTTACGTGGGTTGGGGGCGGACTATGCGGACACACACCAGATCGTTAGATAAATGCCCGACTATAGGAGACGGCAAGGACACCCACAGAATTACACATAAGGTGCGTGTCCTTCATTCAGATGAAGCAGAGGTCCTGGGCACGCACGGGGCAGCTGATGGGCAGGAGACCATGTAAGACAACAAGCTTCTCCGATGGCGAGAGATTGTAAATAAGCCACAGGGGCGTGAAAGCAATAGCTGATGGGGCCAAATTAAGATTAGCATAAACTCTGAATACACCTTTAGAAAAGACAGCTTTTAAAAATCAAAGCCCAGGGGACCATGGCAACATTTTACAAAAAAAATGGACCACAACAAAAACCTCAAAAAAATTCCACAAAGCAAAATTGACCAGGACTTCTTACTAGAATAATATGATTAAAATTTAAAGATGATTTTTAAAGAGATATTTTAGAAAACATTCTGAAGTAACCACAGGTTAAGAATCAAAACTGCATTTAGCTTCCCTTATGGCTCAGCTGGTAAAGAATCCGCCTGCAATGCGGGAGACCTGGGTTTGATCCCTGTGTTGGGAAGATCCCCTGGAGAAGGGAAAGGCTACTCACTCCAGTATTCTGGCCTGGAGAATTCCATGGACTATGTCCATGGGGTCGCAAAGAGTCGGACACGACTGAGTGACTTTCACTTTCACTTAAAAATAGTAATGACAATGAAACAGCGAAACCCAAGGAATTTGGCCAGAGACGGAATCAAAACAAACCCTTAACTTCAAATATTTTCATCATTAAAACAGAATTACAGTGAATGAACTGAGCATTTATATCCAGAAGGAAAGGAATGACAAAGCAGGATATGGTGAACACCCGGGTAATTAAGACGAATGCAGAAATTTCTGAATCTGAAAACAGAAAAGTTGGAAGGATTGATAAATAGATGCAAGAGCTGTACTCTGGGGAAAAAAATTCATAAGAAATAGATGTACCTTTGGCAAGCTTAAGAGGAAAAAATAAGACTTAAAACATCTATTTTATTCTTTATCTTTTATGCGAGCCAAGTTGAAAATCCTGATGAACGGGTTATTTTTTGAGAAAATATAAAATTTCACAGTTGGCTGAAGGAAGAACAAACGTGAAGAGACTGCTAATTCTTCAGGAAATTCCTCGGCAAAGGGCTCGAGGGTCAGGGGAGCTTACCTAGGAGGTGTTTAAAGTCTTCCATAGAAGAGGACATATAGAGAAAACACCTGCCCTGGCTTTACAAATCCTCCCTGGTACCAATCTACTAAGACCACAAAGTAAGGTAACTGCAGAGCACTCCCCCAGGCCAGCGGAGGTGTGACGGTCAGCGTGGAGACACCAGCAGGTGGGGTCAACCCACCAGAGCTGCCTTCATCAGCTGAGTAGAAGGGCCTGGGTGACCAGAGAGAGTCCTGGCTAGGAGTTACTGCCCAGCAACCTCCCAAGAGTCACGTCAAATGAGACCAGACTTCCTTTGCAAACAAATTGGTTTCACCATGATTATCTGATTATCTTAGAAATGGAGGTGATTATACAGAGAAAAATTAGGTTTTGGTAGAACTCTGTGCCTTGAGATTCTAGTCCTGTTTGTGGTCTTTGAGGTTTTATTTTTTACCTGTAACTGTTAGAGCTCTTACCTGTAAGTGGACTGGATTTGACTTCTAGTTTCCTCAAATATCTGGCTACATGGTTCCAGACCAATGCTTCCAATGTCCTTCTGCCCTTCTGACTTGGAATCACTAAGAACTGTGCTGCTATGCTCAGTTGCTCCATTGTGTCTGACTCTTTTCGACCCCATGGACTGTAGCCCACCAGGCTCCTCTGTCTGTGGGATTTCCCAGGCAAGACTACTGGAGTGGGTTGTTATTTCCTCCTCCAGGAAATCTTCCCAATCCAGGGATAGAACCCGAGTCTCCTGCATTGGTAGGCAGATTCTTTACCTGCTGAGCCAACTGGGAAACACTAAAAGCGAAACTGCCCTTTTCCCAGAGCCCTGCAAACTAAGGCTGGAGGAGTGGGAATGAACTTCAGGGAAGCACCTGAGAGAGCTCATGCACAGACAACCTGCATGCCTGCTGCCGTGCCAGTGACCACTCAAGGTTCCCCAGACAAAACACGATCCCACCAGAGGCATCCAGACCACAAAGATGCTGTGAGCTCACCATCCAGAAATATTCTCGACGGGCTGCCTCCCACCCCAGGGCTCAGAAACAGGTCTGGTCTAACCAGTAAGTTTGGTTTTCTTTGGCTTTCATAGAGATGCCTCCTATCATAACCTGATGGTATGCCTGCCCTAAAGCCTGCCCGCAACCCCACCCCCTGAAATGAGACAACTGTTTACTGAACTGACCTCCTCTCAGGACTGAGAGATGGGTTCAGGGAGATGGAGCAGCCTGCCAGCCCAGCTTCCAAGCCTAGAAACTGCCTGGGGGAGTGTCAAAGGCAGGAATGAGGGTTAGTGCGAGGGCCCTGCCATGTGCTGCTGGGTGTCGTGACGTTTGTGCTGCGGGCACTTGAGAACCACCAGCTGCAGGAGGCGCTTTCTCTCTGAGTTCCCTCATCTACCTGGAGAAGAGCCTCAGAGGGGCTCAGGTGTCACAGTGGCCCCTCCCCGGAGTGGGAATTATCCATCGAGGAACATCGTTGCTACCAGTCCTGGAAGGGGGCCTGGAGGAGGGCAGACCTGTCACAGCTCTCCTCCGAGGGCCATCATCTTTCCTACAAGTCACTTTGTCTCCCCCTTTCTCTGGGTTGGGAAGATCCCCTGGGGAAGGAAATGGCTACCCACTCCAGTATTCTTGCCTGGAGAATTCCAAGGACAGAGGAGCCTGGCGGGCTATAGTCTATGGGGTCATAAAGAGTTGGACACAACTGGGTGACTAACACTTTCACTTTCACTTTCACTTCCTCTTAAACCTGAATTCTAAGGCATCTTGGGGAGCTGCTCATTTTTCCCTGGGTCTCCCCGATGTGTACATGAGGCACACATGTTAACAAACTTCTGTTTTTTCTCCTTTTGTTTACCTGTCTTTTATTACAGGGGTCTCAGCCAGGAGCTCAGAAAGGGGAGGGAAGTTGACTTTTCCTCCCCTACATGCCTAGTAGGATTTACCTCAGAAACTAAGGGCAGCTTTTTCTTGAGCAGCTGATCTCTGTAGCTTGACAACCACCACAGGATGGTCTCTATGGAGGTGCCTCAGAGATTTGATAATGAACATCCTTTCCAACTGAATTTGGACCGTTAGCACAAGCCATCCCCGAGAAAACTCCGCTTCTGAGAAAATTCGGCTTAATAGAGAACCACTTTCCTAAACCAGCAGTGACTATTTACATATCAGAGGTGACCCCACCAGGGCAAGAGCGTGGGGGTAGGGACACTGGCCACCCTGACCATGATGGTGGCTTCCTACCTGATACACTGGAGGACGGGGAACAGAAAATGCCAGGAACAGTCGGCAAGAAGGAGGTGATGCCTCATCACACAGGCGTCAGTGACCTGGGGTGCTTGGGTGTTGACCAGGGTCTCCGGGAGAGGAACAGTCACGTGCACACATGGGCATGTGCATGCGGGCCACGCACACACGGTACGCATGCATACGGGCACGCACGCACATACAGGCTTGCGCACACTTGGGCCCGCACACATGGGTCCTCAGAGTCCGTGAGGAATATCTTCGCTCTGGCTTTCTGGGCTCCTCCTGCCTCGCATCAGGTCAGGCTCCCCTGCCCCTTCACTGCCCTAAGCAGGAGCACTGACCACGGTCTAGCTGGATGCCTGTCTGCACCCCCAGGCTCCCGGGGGCTCCCCTCCCTCTATCAGCGCTGCCCACCTCCTGCTGGAGAGAGATGAGCGGTCCCGGCCGCCCGCCTTCTGCCAGCTCCTTGGCTCCCAGTGCCGTGCGTCCCGGACACGAGGCTCTGGCCTGTCGGCATCACACATCCCCTCTCTGTCCACCAGGGATGGTCCTTCAGGCAGAACCACATCTGACCAGCCCTGTCCAAGGCGCTGAGCAGGGAGGAGTTTTGACCCAGCTCCATTCCCTGGAATCCGTTTGTAGAAAGAGGGTCCTCCCTGGCTGAGTTCCCTCATCTCCAGATCTGGGGGGCAGGGAAGTGCCTGCGCCTGATCGATTGAGGGCAGAAGGAACTGAGAAACTGGGCAGAAACTCAAACCAGTTCTTCTTCCCAGGAGCCAGGAAGATTCTAGAAAGGCTGGTGAATTCAGAGGCTTGCTTTGAGTTTAGCTTAAGAGAAGAGGACGTAGGGTACACAGGAGGGCCCCCGAGGACGGCGGTTGAGCTGAACTGGATGAAGGGGGGAGTGTGAGCCCCTACAGTCCTGCAGAGACACCGCCGGCCTGCACCCTCCCGGCCAGACTGCCCATCCTTCACAGGGAAATTTAATTATGAAACTGCTGAAAAGAACCCGCCACACATTTAAAGATTTTGATTTTTTTGCAAAGGAATCTCATTACATCCTGACCATCAGGCCACATTCCCCTAATTCTCCAGGTGCTGTTCAGCGGCGCCTCCTGAAATACACACTGAGTGAGCCCGGGGCTCTCAGGACGCCCTCAATTCTCCCATAGTTTACCGTGTTAAGAAGAAATACTGTGTGAATGAATTCACCAGATCAGGCGAGAGCGGTTTCTCCTTGATTTGTGGCTGGAAAATGAGAAAAACATCCCAGCGGCGTCCGGCAGGGCCGTGAATAAAGAGTGGAGACGGCTTCCATCACCCGTCCTAGTTTTATGACGCCACCGAGGATCATGCTGTTTTGCATTTGTTATGAAAGGACAGAACAGATGGTAAAAGGTTAGTTTAAAGTGATGTCTACATTAAAATAACGTATGGTGCCTGGCCATTGTGCTCACCCAGGGACCTCGTTCGAGGGCCGGCTCCATCCTCCGGAAAGGCTGTCTGGATGGCAGGATTCCGGCAGAATCTCCCCCAAGGAGGAGGTATTTTCCTAATTTCAAATGAACTTGAAACTGGAGAAAAGTCACCCTGTGTGGTCTTGTGAATTGCAAAGGCCTTGGAGGTTTATCCCAAGAACTGAAGGAGTGGAGGGTCCTATGGATGCAGAGGAAACCTCGCCCCAGGAGGGGAAGGAACCTGTTATCCCTGGGAACCTCACTGTTGGCTGGGCACTCCCCACCCCAGTTGTTTCAACAATGTCTTCACTCGGCCCAGACGGCCTGTGCTGTGCGCCAGGCCCCCTGCGCTGGGTGGACATGGTCCTGCCCTCATGTGGTTCATGCACCAGACTGCATGTGAGCTCAGTTGCTCTGTCGTGTCCTACTCTTTGTGGCCCCCTGGACTGAAGCACGCCAGGCTCTTCTGTCCATGGAGTTTCCCAGGCAAGAATACTGGAGTGGGTTGCCATTTCCTCCAGGGTATCTTCCAAACCCAGGGATTGAACCCACATCTCCTGAGGCTCCTGCATTGGCAGGTGGATTCTTTACCACTAGCACCATCTAGGAAGTCTCATGGACCAGAGGGATTAGATTTAAAAAGTGACGGCCAGTCAGTGCAGAATTATAAGATGACAGTTATGAAATGGGGAAAGAACAGGGTCTGTGAGAGACTCTGGAAGGACTTGAGGGCAGAGGGAATCTTTGAAAAAGTCGAATTAGAATTGTGTGGTTTTGTCTACTGTGGTATGTGATTCCTGGACAGGCACAGATAGAGTAACACACCCAAACATATGCACAAACAACACATGCATAAGTACACATACACACACTGACACACACGTGTGTACATGCATGCACGACTGGATGTCCCCGCCTTTCTGCGCTAAACCTCTTGGAAGGCGATGTTATTCTGCAGTTTAATGGCTTTGCCACTAACAAGGCCTCCCTGACCCCATCTCTGTGTTTTAAAAGATGCTCTCAAAACCCTTAGGATCAGGATCTTCCACGAGGATGTAATTCTTTGGTGAACCGTTTTAGCTCTTTCTCTTCGTGTGATATTAAACCCAGGGATCTTCCCAGGAAAGCAGATTGCAAGCTCTCATTTTCTTTACCTGGTGGGAGTTTCGAGTTGCTGGCAGCAGCAGAGTGAAAAGCCCTGAATCGTGACCGCAGATGCTTCGTTCCCCGCCTACCTCGGATTTGAAGCAGGCCAATCTGAACTTGGCCGTGACTACAGCCGGCCAGGAGAGGCAATTTCTTTTAAAATCTGACTCTCATGAGAGTCCAGAGGTAAGAACATGATTACACCTAAACGCATTTCAGCTTCCGTGGCCTCACTGGTCCCTACGCCAGCTCTCGACGCTGGGACTCCTGGATTCTCATGCTGACAGAGAATCTGCATTTTCTCAGGTTCTGTGCCTGTCCTCTTGTCTGCCTTGCAGGGATGGCTCTCTGTCTCCCATCTCCTCCTCCCCATCCCCTACTGCCAAGCACTGTGGCTGCCCCATACCCTCCTGGGCCGTGGGAACACAGACACCCTGCCTGACCCCAAGGATGGCAGGTGCAGGCCTAGCACCACGCACACAGTAATCACCGACCAAACCGACCGAACAAACGAAACAAGGACATGCTGCCCGGGGGGTGGGGGCAGACATACAAGCCGATGGCCAGGGTCACAGCCAGGTGCTTTGGGAAACCAAAGTGGGTGGGAGGCCCTCTTCCTGGAGGAGAAACGTCTTCTCTGAGCCAGGAGGGAGGAGGCAGTGGGCGCAGAGGGAAAGGCTGGGGGAGAGCCTGAGGGGGTGTCAGGCGTGGCAGGGTTCTAAGACCCTGGGTGGGAGGGAGAAGGACCAGCCAGTCCCGTGCTTACTGTCTGACGGTGAAGAAGCAGCAGGGAATCGTGGAGTGGGAGAAAAGCAGGAGGGAGAGTCAGGAGGGGAGTGATCACCCCTCCCCAGGCGCCAAGGAGGAGGGGAGGCCCACCCCAACTCCGTCCCCCTCCGGGGTTGGAGGAGGGGTCAGAATGGTTTTGCTCTAGAGACACCAGGGGGATGAGGGGCGTGGTGCCACCTGGTCCCCACCTCTGGCAGGAGAGGGAGGTGTGTGTGTGTGAGGGGAGGTGGGGAGGTGGGGGTTGGGGTGGCGTGGGGTGAGCGGATGGGGTGGCAGCCTGCCCTCCACTGTGTTTATCCCGCATCCTCACTGTGTCTCGAACGCCTGCAGCTGGGACGAGCTCCCCTGTGAAGAGCAGGGCCCAGGAATCTCCCCTCCTCACCCCTGTAACTCCTTAAGGACCAGTAAAGGGAAGTCCCAGGATGTCAGCCCCTGACCGTCGGGTCCAGTCCCTTCTGCAGATAGGGAGACCAAGGCCTGAGAGGCCAAGGACTGGATGAAGCTTTCACAAGCCATCAGGGTTCGAGGGCAGAGTTTCAGTTCTGGTCTTGGTCATGCTGCCTTCCTGGGAAGCTTCATGGGGCAGAAAGTGAGGCCGAGGAAGCTGTGCCCACTTGAGCAGACAGGACACGGGGCCCAGGAGGTCTCTGTATCTCCCTAGGGTCACTTGACTGCCGATGCAGACTCAGACCCTGGGTGTTGTGCTCACTCTGGTCAGTTCTGCAAATCTGCTGGGATTGCTGAAATGCTCTGTGTTTTAAAAAGACACCACCTCACACCAGTCAGGACAGCCATCATCAAAAATTCTACCAACAGTAAATGCTGGAGAGGGTGTGGAGAAAGGGGAACCCTCTTGCACTGTTGGTGGGATGTAAACTGATACAGCCACTATGGACGACGGTGGAGATTCCTTAAAAGACTAGGAATAAAACCTAGGATTAAAACCACCATATAATCCAGTAATCCCACTCCTAGATATATACCCTGAGGAAACCAAAACTGAAAAAGACACACATACCCCAATGTTCACTGCAGCACCATTTACAATAGCTAGAGCATGGAAGAAACCTAGATGTCCATCAACAGATGACTGGATAAAGAAGCTGTGGTACATATATACAATGGAATACTCAGCCATAAAAAGGAACACATTTGAATCCATTCTAATGAGGTGGATGAACCTAGAGCCTATTATACAGAGTGAAATAAGTCAGAAAGAGAAAGATAAATATCACATACGGACACATATGTATGGAATCTAGAAAGATGGTGCTGATGAATTTATTTTCAGGGCAGCAAAGGAGAAACAGACTTAGAGAACAGATTTGTGGACACGGTGGGGTGGGAGGGGAGGAGGGAGAGGGTGAGATGTATGGAGAGAGTAACATGGAAACTTACGATACCATTCGTAAAATAGATAGCCAATGGGAATTTGCTGTATAACTCGGGGAACTCAAACGGGTTCTGTGACAGGCTGAAGGGTGGGCTGGAGATGGGAGGGAGGGGACATGAGTGTACCTGTGGCTGATTCTTGTTGATGTAGGACAGAAAACCACAAAATTCTGTAAAGCAATTATCCTTCAATTAAAAAAAAAAGTCACCGTGGCTCTAAGGCCCAGGACTGGAACCTGATTTCAGCTGCTGTTGAAAGCAATCATGAAACTGTAACTGAGTTCTGCAGGCGGCACTGTTAGCTTGCAGCAAAGTTTAATTGAAAAGCCCTCTGCCCTGGCGCTGGGCGAGCAGTGAGATCTGGCCAGGATAAAACCGTTCTTAGCGTGTGATGGGACAGACCTGGGGCCGGGGGTGAGTGAGAGTCCAGATTCCCCTCACTCTGCACTCCTCCCTGATACATGAACATGACTTTAAGAGGCTTGACAATGTTTGTGTTCCTTGCATTTTACAAAATACTTTCCATGCACAGTGAAATTCAGCTTCCAATTATTTTCAATTAGGTTCTTGTAATGAGCAGAAAAACCCAGAATATGATGGGGAAAGGCATTTGTTGTGTAACATTGACACTGTTATACATTTCCATTCACAATTACTTGGAATTTTACAAATCATGAAAAAAATCCTCAAAGTCGTATGAATATTAATAACAGCCATGAATATGTTCTTACAAAATTTGCCTGGTGGGAAGAGTGAATTAGATGCTTCTCAAAAGTGTCCTTCAGGTTATACCAAATTAACAAAGACAGGTAGCTTCTTAGTTCTGGGTATGGGACAACTAAGACATTATTGCTGAAGATGGGAGTGGGGCAGGGTCCACTCCCGGCTCTTCTGGCAACAGAGGCCTGATTTTCTTTGGGGAGCACTGTTCCCCATTGTCTTGGTCAAGTCAAGGTGTCAGTCAAGTCAGGGGGTTGGCCAAGACTCCCTGCCCTCCCCTGGGCAACAGGCGGGCCCATGAGCTGAGCTGGCTGGTCAGCTTGGCTCTCAAGTGTGGACGCTAAGTTAAGAAAGAGTTGGGGCCGGGAAATGTGGCTGGAGCCCCCCACTGTGGGCCATCTCCCTATCAAGACCAGAGCACTGGGCCACCTGCTGGCCAGCCTTCCCTTCCATTCGTGAGCAGCCCAGGCACTCCTGGCATGTTCCTTGGGGAGAGGGACCTGAATGGGTCCCCCCGTTGCGTTAGGTTAAACCTCTGCCTGACCCAGATGTAGACAGAGGGGCTGGGCAGGGAAGTGCTAAGCAGAGGGCAGCATCTCCGAGGTGCCAAGGCCCCCGCCTATGCCCCGTCCCCTTGGAGGCCCACCTGACCATTCCATCCTGTTTGGGGTGGGGCTCCTTACAAGTAGAGATGGGGATGGGGTTCCCATCTGAGTGGTCGCCTGCGAAGAGCCCGGAGGAACAGCTTGGCCTGGGGTCTGGCTTCAGCCCCGTCCCCTGGGGCACCCTGCAGTGTGGAGGTAAGCCTCGGGGAAAAGAGGTGGCCTCCAGGGGCTGCCCAGGTGAGGAGGGGTCTGTCCTCTCCTGAGGTGTCCAGCCAGTCATCAGGGAGGTTTAGTGCGCCTCTTATACCTGCCTCCTCACCTCCCCAGCCCCTACATGGCCAGCGTTTTCTCGTCTATGTTTTTGCTGACCGGCCTCTTTCTGTCTCCCTCACTGGACTGTCCAGGAGGTGCTCAGGAGAGAGGGTCATGTGGCTTGTGTAATTTAACTCACATAGCACCCGGCCTCTAGTGGTGTTCAGTGGACACAGGGTACCTGGACCACCTCCTGGAAGATCGAGGGCTCTGAACACAGTTTGGGCTTCCCTGCAGATTCTTGAACTTAATGGCTACCAAGGGCTGTCACTACACAGAAGCCAGAGCGGGGACAGCTTTCCCTCTGAGCCCCCTTGCTGGACCCCTGTGTTTCAGGGAACAGAGCCCATGGATGGGACTCTGCCTGAGCTGGAGAGATGGGGTGCCCAGGGCAGATGGCAACCATGGCTGGAGTGCACTCTCAAGTCTGCCACCCACGTCCTGCCTGGTGTCATTTCTGGTCCCCATATGAAAAGTCAAATGTCTCGGGACTTCCCTGGGGGTCCAGTGGCTAAGACTCTGTGCTCCCAATGCAGGTTCAATCCCAGGTTTGATCCCTGATCAGGAAATGAGATCCCACATACTGCCACTTAGAGCTTGCATGCTGCAACTAAGACCTGAAGCAGCCTAATCAATCAATAAATGTTAAAAAAAAAAGAGAGTCAAACGTCTTGCCAGGAATGCTTCTTCACTAATACATAATGCATGTCCCTGCCCATTTCTGGAAGGCCCTGCACACACGGTCTCTGACAAGATGACCCCAGATGAGATCCAGTCTCTGGGATGGAGGTTATGGCAGCCAGACCACGGATGAGGCAGGGGAGAGGCCCAGATGGGAGCCCAAGGGTGAATTTTGAATGAGATCTTGTATGTGAAGCATGTGGACAGGGTTTTGTCCATAGTAAGCATTCAGAATTCTTATGAGTAAGCCTTGTAGTAAGGCAAGAGCCAGAGGCTGGATTTATAAATACTTCTACTTTGTATCACATAGGTAATTTCTCAAGTCAGGCGACAAATATATGAAGGAGGGAAGAAAGAAAAAAAATAGCCTCCAACTCTGGACTCCACAAGTCAAGTGAGAAAAATCTACTCTTATGCTGTAAATGCAAACATTTTAAATGTAACTCTGAGATGAAAGAAATGGCTATTGGGTCCTAGGAGAAGCGTGGGGTTTGGAGAGACCCAATACTTAGACATCCTTCTTGAGGAATCTTTGTGTTTATGCTGCCGACACTCAGAAAATGTAGCTTCATCTTGTAATCTTACAAGGGTTAAGCCTGTTCTTACAATGCTCATGGCCCCAGTGTTATTGCACAATTTAATGGTTCTTTTATAGAATAAGAGAGAAGAGACTCTAGATGAAGAAGGCCTTAGAATTAAAGGATTCTTTTTCTCCTTCTAAATATCCCTACAATTGGATTAAACTTGACCTGGATCTCTTGTTTGGCACTGGCTTACTATTTCTTATCAAGACCTCTTTTCTTGGAAGTTTTCATGCTGGTTAATTCCAAATAAATTAATGAGATCAGTATCAGAAATACGAACACGTGCACACACAGACTCTCATCACAGAGGCAGACAGCTCGGCACAGGAAAGAAATAAGGGGAGTTTTGCCTCCTTAGGTGAGACCCAGGACCCTGTGATGTTGCTCCCCAGGAGTCTCTCTGTTTTAATTCCTTCCACCTCTTTACATCATCAGTTCACTTAATTCACATCACTGAGGCAGGAGAGCATCCTTTGTGTATCTTATCCACCTCTATGAGATTCTGGAGCTGCTTTTCATGCTGAGTCATACCAGTTACCTGGGGATCCAGCTACCCAATGGCAACCCACACTTGCCAAGACGACATTCAGTGGCGATGCCTTTGGACACATGATGAGACCACCCTGAGGAGCCCAGATCTGAAAGCTGCAGAGTATCACAGGATTTCTCCCTAGGGGACCTGTGACTCCCAGACATCTGCTGGAAGATTATAATGAAAAGGAAAACAAGCTGATGTGTTCAACTGTGGCAAGCAGAGTAACGGTTCTTAGAGACTTGCTTTCCTTGAGCAACTGCTTCCCCACCCTAAAGACACTGTCTCTTCCAATCTTTCCAATAAAACACACCATTTCCGCCTAAGAAGCTGCCCCATGACGTGGCCCCACTGCAGAGCATTTATTGACTGACCCTTACTTTGACGTACATTTACTTCATGCAGAACAGCATGTCTTGTTTTCCTAAGACTTTGCATGAACTGGCAACATAAACGTGCTACGTGTGTTTATTCTCATGGTGCCAAATTATTGATTTAAGTGGACGTCAGCAAATCAGCTGGGTACAAAACACACAAATTCATGGTGAAGATATTATATCGACAGTGACAAGCATGGGTTTTGGGTGAAATAGTTCTGGGTTCAAATCCTCATTCCATTATTAGTATCCACGTGGGTAGATGTGATCTCCTTTGGGTGTTTCTGTGAGGGCATTTTTGATAGAGATGATCATTAAATGAGTGGATTTTGAGGAAAGCAGATTGCCCTCTTTAGCACGGGTGGGCCTCCTACAAACAGGTGAAGGCCTGAACAGAACAAGAGACCGACTGACCCCAAGCAAGTGGGGATTCTCCAGCAGATGGCTTCAGACTTTTCTAGATGGGCAGCTCTCCTGAGTCCCCAGGCTGTGAGCCTACACTGCTGATTTTGGCGTGAGCCACTTCCTTATATCATAAGTCTCTTTCTTTTACATCCATCCATCTGTCCATCCAAAAGGAAGCCAACCCTGCATATTCACTGGAGTGACTGATGCTGAAGCTCCAATACTTCGGCCACCTGATGTGAACAGCCAGTTCACTGGAAAAGACCCTGATGCTGGGAAAGACTAAGGGCAGGAGAGAAGGGATGACAGGAGATGAGGTGGTTGGATGGCATCACTGACTCAATGGACATGAGTCTGAGTAAACTCCAGAAGATAGTGAAGGACAGGGAATCCTGCCGAACTGTGGTTCTTGGGGTTGCAAAGAGTTGGACTCAGCTGAACACAAAACTAAAAAGTACACTCTTTAACGACTGAACAAGTTGCCTAATGAAGTCCCAGACCCTGGAATAGCTGAGACACCTTTAGGGTCCTGGCCAGGATATTGGGGACCCTGGGGTGGGCTCTGTGCCAAAGTGTGTCGCCTTGGCTGGGTCATACCCCTAATGTGCCCAAGCTCCGGGAGATGGTGAAGAACAGGGAAGCCTAGCATGCTGCAGTCCATGGAGTTGCAAAGAGTTGGACTCAGCTGAGCAACAAGAGCAATAACAATCCACCCTACTGGCCTTGTTTCTCTGAATAAGCCTGGTAAATACATCCCCTCCTCTCCCACAGTGGATGGGCAGGTTGCACAGGGGGTCAGCTGCCGGCTGGGAGCATGCTGATCTTCAACCTGCTGTTCTGGCACTTCTCTGTCCAGAGATCACAGGCGGGACTTCTCTGGTGGATAAGAATCCACCTGCCAATGAGGGGACACTGGTTTGATCCCAGGTCCAGGAAGATGCCGCATTGCAACTAAGCCCATGAGCCACAACTAACGAGCCCAAGGGCCGCAACTACTGAAGCCTGTCACCTAGAGCCCACGCTCCCGCAACAAGAGAAGTCGTTGCAACGGGAAGTCAGGGCAATAAAGAATAGCCCCTCCTCTCTGCAATCAGGGAAAGCCCATGTGCAGCAACGAAGATCCAGTGCCGCCAAAATAAATAAATAAATTAAAAAAAAATTAAAACAAACTCACTAAAATTACAGGTGGTGCAGCCTCCTGTTATGTCCAGGGTCCAACTAGGGGTAGTTAGCCCTCATCATCAGGGAGAAGGAAAACTGGGCAGCTAGCTGATTTGACAAGTCCAGTGGCCTTTCATCGGCCATGCTTGAAACCCCCTGAAGCCCAGTGACATCCTCTGTGGGGAAGGTGGGGGTTTGGGGGGGACACACTCTCTAGTGCTTCCTCACAGAGCCTTCTACTCCCCAGGCCTCCCCACCCCGGGCCGTGCACAGGGAGTCACCCCTGTCCACCTTGGTGACGGCTGAGGTACACCTCTGGGGTAGCCCTTTGCCTCCCAGGCCCTGGGAACTACAGGTATGTCAGCCCACTTTTTTTCCTTTATCAGTTTTCATTTTAGCACCATAATAAAAATTCTGATAATCTAAACATGGCAATAACTCTGCTCCATAAAACGACTGTCTCCTCATGTTACTGCCGTCATCAGAGGTGCCGTAATAACACTCACAACACGAGGGAAGATGGTTATTGTATTAAAATGAATAAATGACAAAGGTTTTTATTACATGAGTGATTCTTCTAGGCATCGAGACGCTCTTTCTGCTTCACTCGCATAATGAACACATAATTCACCAGCACATTAGAGCACTGGCCTTGCAGTCTGAAGGCACAGTCATGGCAAATAAGTAAATTATTAATGAGATGAAATCTAAAAATAAAATCGCAAAGCCCCACCTTCCTCCATAAAGAAGGGAAAAAAATTTCTAGTAAGTCTTCAAGTTGGAGGAGCTGGGAAGGGACCTGCTGGCAGTGCCTCCTTGCTCTAGAACATGTGTGGGAGGGCAGCTGATCCCAGTCAGGGAGCTCCCTTCTCCCTCCCTGCCTCCTACTGCAGAGGCTGGGATTTGCCACCATTTGCTGTCACAGCAGCCTTTGCAGTTCAGAGGGTCTTTGACAGTATCTGAAGGGTGAGAAATGAGGGAAAGTCTGGAGGGGAAATCCTGGGCTTTTTTTTTTTCCTTTCCTTTCTTGACAATAAACATGAAAAGATAGTTACTACTGTCATTTCTTGAAGTGGAGAACATTGCAGGAACACTGGCAGCTCTTTTGCAACCATGAGGACACAAAACCAATAGCTAAGGGTGGCAGAGTAAGGAAATAGAAGGCTTGATTCCTTGAAGACATTGATGAGCCCACTAACTGGCACCAACTCACTTTGCTTCTCATAACATTAAATAAAGACTGTGTCCAGGCCACTGTAGATTGGGCACTGCTCCTTGCATGGAAAACGAGATCCTGCACACTGCAACTAAGAGCTCAGACACCTCAACTAGAAGATCTCACATGCCACAACTCAGACCCAGCATAGCCAAGGAAATAAACAAGTTAAAAATAAATATTCAAAAAATTGAGAAAAAAATTCTCAAAGGAAAAAAGAAAAAAAAGGAATTCTGACCCATACTACAACATGGGCAAACCTTGAAGAGATTATGTTAAGTGAAATAAACCAGTCACAAAGTGAAACTCTATATGATTCCACTTTTATGAGGTCCCTAGACTAGGAGTCAAGTTCACAGAGACAGAAAGCAGAACTGGAGGGTTTCCAGGGGCTGGAGGTTAGTGTTTAAGGGGGACCGAGTTTCAGGTTTGCCAGATGAGAAGAGTTCTGGAGAAGAAAGGAGGTGATGGCTGCATGGCGTTATAAATGCATTTTCAAGCCACTGAAACGTGCATTTAAAAATGGCTATGACTGAGAATTTTATGTCATGTGTCTTTGACAACAATAAAAAATTAGTTTCACATCTTTTTTTTCTCTTCTAAATGTGCCTGGTAGAAAATGTGAATTTCACGTGAGGTTTGCGTGTTATCTCTGGAGAGCGATGTTCTGAGCTGGGGGAGTGGCCCCGCAGCATCCTACATCTCTCCTCTGGCCCTGAGTTGCTGGGGCTGCTGGATTCATGCTTGTTTCCTCGGGTTCTGGGGTGTTTACTTCTCTGGGTCTCTCTTCAGGTACACTGTGCCCTGGCCAGAGAGGGCCTGCTAAATGTTGGCAAAATTGAACCGAATTACAATGATAAGATTCTTTCCTTTGCTGTTTCAAATTGCAAACCCATCCTAAAGATCACAGGGAGCACAGAGTGGGGCTGAATCACAGAGGAGGAGAAGGTGGAACTTGATGGGGGTGGGTGCGGTTTCTGGTTCTTTCACAATAGCTACTGCCTTATAAGCACAGCAAGGAGGTCAAACCAGTCAATTCTGAAGGAAATCAATCCTGAATACTCACTGGAAGGACTGACACTGAATCTGAAGCTCCAATATTTTGGCCACACGATGTGAAGAGCTGACTCATTGAAAAAGATCCTGTTACTAGGAAAGATTGAGGCAGGAGGAGAACCAGGCAACAGAGGATGAGATGATCAGATGGCGTCATCGACTCAATGGACATGAGTTGGAGCAAATTCCAGGAAACAGTGGAGGACAGAGGAGCCTGACGCCTGCTGCAGTCCATGGGGTTGCAGAGAGTCAAACCCAACTTAGTGACGACGCAACGACTGCCCCACAAATCCTAGAATTTGCATTAGAGGCCAGCGCCGGGCACGTGGGATTCCCCGAGAAATGGCAACTATTCCTAAGGCCCAGTGCCCTGGGGACCCTAAATGACCTTGGGGTTCTGTGGGGAAGGGAAGGCTTGGGAGAGGTGAGTGTAAAGACAGGATGGGTGCAGCCAAGGGGAGGAAGGAGGAGGAAGTCGGTTGGAGATCTTCCCCAGAGGAAACCAGCAGATCTCGTGGGAGAAGCGGACCCCAGATTCCAGAAATTGGTGCCTGAGGACTTGACCTTTCAAAGCAGGTCTGCCACAGCTCAAGGTCACAGAGTCAAATTGGTAACACGTGTCCCCACCCTGGCGTCCCATCCCTGAGAACCCAGCGTGCCTTGCAATAATAGCTAATTAACCCAGCCCCCTCGCCCCATAAATGAATATGCATTTCATCAGTACAACTAAAATAGCTCCTTTAGAAACATCTTTCCTCCTTAGAGTGCACAAAGCTGGGAGAAGGTTGGTAATTATACGTGTATCACAAGCAGTCCCAGCCCGGCGGGGGCTCATTGCTTCATATAAATTATACCAATCAGCAGCAGAGGGAAGAGACCCCACAAGGGGATGGAAAGTGGTGCTTTCCCTAACTGATGTACACAAGTACGGGATCCTGGCAGAACCGTGTGGGGCTGGGGTGGGGGTGTCATCGTAAAGTGAGAGTTGCGCTCCCACTTGGCTGCCGTCAGAAACCATGGAGATCCTCTTGATGGTGTGTTTGGAGGAGATGTGATCAACCACAGAGTTAGGGGGTCTGCAGAATACAAATGCATCTGCAGGTTTCCTTGGGCAGTGGGGGATGGGTGCATCTGAGAGGAACAGTGGGTGCAAATAACGATACATGCTCTTATTCCTTCTGTGTCCCCCTTTCAGAAAGGGACAATTTCAAGGCTAATGCCATATTCCCTTGGTTGTCTCTGATGCTCCTTCAAGTTCACTTGGTCCCCAATGGGCCTGGCCAAGATGCTCTTTGAGGGAAGGTCCTGCTGGGAGGTAGAAGATGAAGTCCTTGCAGGTGCAAAGACCCCAGACCTCAGGGATGGGGCTAAGAAGAGCGGAGGGAACCCAGAGGCCCATTGAGGCAGGAGAAGGCAGTGAGTGCCTTGGGGTGCAGCCACGAGGCTCCTGCTGCAATGCTAGCGTCAGGGAGTTCCAGCGGGCCCCTTGACAGCTCTCCCTGGCTCGTCCTAAGCAGACCCACCAGCGAGGGCTGTGAGCAAGAAGGAGAAGCTCAGAGAACCCACAGCTGTTTGTGTCATTAGTTGGGATGACACACAAGGCTTCTGCTTGGATGATTGGGAGGTGAAGATGTGCAGAGAGTGGGTCTGGGCACTGTCTGGTCCTGGGTCCCCAGGAGATGCCACTGGGGTCTCAGACACTCCCTGGCCCCACAGGACCTGTTCCGGGGTGACTCTGGTGCCTGTCTTGAACAAGCTGCTATGATGCAGAAGTCACTTATGGAAGCAAGTGCAGGTGGCAGAGACAGGCTCAGGAATGAGCCCAGACCCCGTGGTGAGAGTGGAAGGTGTGGGAACCAGGGGGCAGCCTGTGGGTGAGCGTCTAGTCGGCGAGGTCACAGCCGTGCCTCCGGGGAATGGCTGCACCTGCGGTCCTTTAGGAGAACTTCTGTCTTTTGTCAACCTGAGATGACCAGGATCGTCCCCTAAATTCTAGACTCCATCAGCTCCCATCTGCCTGTGGACAGATTTCCATGTTTCACCAACAGCTCACCAACTGCAGGAAACCCAGAGGTCACATTTGGCTTTAAATGGTCATTTGCATAAGTCCCGAAGAGCCGAGGGCAAGGTTTCCATCTATAATAGGGGCTACATTTTACGTTTCCGGTTGGCAAAACATGGCCTGTTATTATGAAAATTAACATCTCATAGGATAAAAGAAAATAAATTTGGTGTTTAAGGAAGTGGAAAATAGAATTTTCCATCCTCTCCCCCTGAGAATCTCAGCTTAATGTGGCCATCAGGATTGCTGCTTTTGTTTTTAGAAAGTCAGGGAGCCACTGAGAGACCTGTTTGCTCAGCTGTGTATTTTTTAAAACAATTGTGTTTTTTTTTGGCCGTGCTGCCTGATGTGGAATCTTAGTTCTCTGACCAGGGGCTGAACCTGTGTCCCCTGCACTGGAAGATGGGTTCCTAACCCCTGGACCACCAGGGAATCCCTCTGCTGCGTATTTTTACCCCTCTGAACACTGGGGAGATATTGCTACTAGGCAAACAACGATGAAAGCAAACTAACATGTTACGAGGGTTTTCAGGTCGGGAAAGTGGCTGCACCCCCTAAATGCTGCACCCCCCACACCCCCACGCTCTTGTCCTCGAGTTTCCTTTCTCGCAAAGCTGCTGCAGGACAGACTTCCCCACCATACCTGGGCCTTCGACTGCCGTTGGGTGGATGTCTGCTCCAGAGCGAAGCTGTGACAGCCTCGGGAGGATCCCCAGGGGGCCGCCCTGGGAAGCTCCCATCTGCTCCCTAAATGGAGACACTCAGTTCCCAGGTTTTAGGTGACTTTAGATTCCTCTGTGCCAAGGCCAAGAGAAAGCACTTGCTGAAAGCTCTTCTGTAAATGAGCGATGTGGGGTTTTAAAGTCAGCATAGGTTTTCCAGGCAGTGGGAGACGACCCAGTTCCCGGCTCCAAACCTTCCTGTTGCGAGCGTCTCATTTCTGATCGGGGCGTATTTTGCATTCGATAAGCTAGGATTAACAGTTTCAAAGACTTAGAAACAGAAAACAAGTGTTCCTTTGGTTTATTTTCATTCCAGCTTGGAATTCCCTGGGCTGCGGCCTCCAAGGCCTGAGAACATAATCTCTGAGCTTTTATGCCCCTTCCCCACCCCTTTACTGCAAAGATAAATCACATTCTTGGGGGCTTCCTGGGGGTCTTCAGGATTCCTGAGTACCGAGGAATTTGGATTCAGACTGTTTACCCTCCAGAAGTCCAAGATCAAGGCTAAATTCTGAAACTTCCTGGACTGATGGAGTCAGGGAACACCAGGTCAGGAACTCAGATTGCTCTGGAAGCAGCAGTGGGCTACCCTCCTAGCTCATGAGGGCAGAAGGTGCTGGAATTACTGCAGGGGCCACTCCTGGGCCTGGACAGACACCTCAGGGCCACAGAGGAGGACATGTGGCCCTACTTCCCGGGGGAGGAGGGCCAGGGTGGTGACCTGGGCACCACAACTCTCCTGGGAGGAGGTGTCAGGCCGGGACTGTGGTTGTGAGTCAGAAGGCCGCCTTGGGTTATGGGGCATACACCCTTTCTGCCCGCATCCTTCTCTAGCCCTTGACCTCCACCTTGCACCCTAGGGCATGCACTCTGTCCAGCTCACACATCCCTGGAACTCAAGTGCACCCAGGTGCAGAACTTTCCAGCATCCAATGAATACTTTCAGAGCTTGTGTTGCTGCAAAAGTAGGCAGGGGATTCTTGGTTTACAGACGGGAAGAAATTGAGTTTTTTTCAGGAACTGCCTCCCAACACCCACAACTGAGGTCACACAGGCAATCACAAAGCCCTGTGCAGCGCCAAGGTGCCCCAGGCCGCTGGGCAGGGAGCACCCTGTGGGTAAGTAGGGGCAGAAAGGAGCATGACCTCCCTCAGGGGGCTTCCTGCAAAGAACTGTCAGCGTTAATCTCGCCCCACCCACGGCAAAGCCCCAGGGTGAGAATGTGCTTCCTTCAAAATGTTCACCTGGAAGGGGCTGCCTGTCCCAGAGGACTTGAGATGATGGCGATAAAGTGCTCAGCACCTGCCAAGGAAGACGATCAAGCACTGGAGTGAGTGGGAGCAGGAATTAATGAGGGACCACTTACAGACACACCACATTCTAGAGATGTATTTATGAGCGTGGCGGTGGGGTGGGGAGAGCCCATTTTCCTATCACGTAAAGCAGGGTTTAATTGCTGTGAACATTCCCTCGGAATGGGGGTTCTGCCTTGTGTCTCTCGCACCAGGGAGTTTTCTGCCAGTTGTTTTGGGAGGTGCCAGCTCACAGATGAGAGGGCAGCGTGCACCAGTTCACAGGCTGGAGGTGGCGGAAACCAAACCAAACGTCAGCAAGGATGTGGCTCCCAGGGCAGACCAGGTGCCTCCCTTGAATCCCTGGGGAAGGTCCGAAGGATTGCTTCGCCAGCCTCGTTTCCAGTTCTGCCCCTGTGTCCTGGCTGTGTGACCTCGGGTGACTTACTACAGTCTCTGTGCCTTACTTTGCTTGTCCCTGAACTGAGGTGACAGTACGGATGAAAGCAAGTAACCCCTAGGATGTTCTGGGTGGGGGGTCAGTCCTTGCCTACGGGCGCGGGGCATGTTTCAGATGCACGAGTGGCCCCACAGGGGCAGGCCGGTGGCCCCCAGTCACATGCTGCAGGGGGACCCGATGTGAACCCAGAGCTTGAGCTCTAGAGGCTGGGCCCTCCCCTGGGGGGTTCCTCTGGGCCACTAGACATAGGTGGTAGGGGCTGTGGTGGAGTGTCAGTGGTGACCGTCTCCCACCATTTTGGAGAGGACAGTGGACCAGATTCTGGGGGCCCCAGGTAGCCAGGGAGGGACGGGAGTCACACCCTGGGGGGAGGAAATGAAACACAGGCTGGCTGGAGCTGGAAGAGGCTGGACGCTTTCTCTGCCCTTGTGGGCAGCTCTTCTGGCCCAGGTACTGGGGTGGGGGTGCTTGGAGGCAGGCGGGCCTGTAACTGCAGCTGCTGCCTTCTGCTGTGGGACCCTGGGCAGGTGACTAAGCCTCTCTGACCCTCAGTTTCCTCATCTGTGAAAAGAGAAGGATCACGAGTCCTCGTGGACACGCTCACTCCATCCGACCTTGGGAACCAGGTGAGAAGTGCAGCACGAAGCCCCTCAGAGGCTTCCCTGGTGGCTCAGATGGTAAAGAATCCACCTGCAATGTGGGAGAACCTGGGTTTGAGACCTGGGTCAGGAAGATCCCCTGGAGAAGGGCATGACAAACCACTCCAGTTTTCTTGCCTGGAGAATCCCATGGACAGAAGAGCCTGGTGGGCTACAGTCTATGGGGTTGCAAAGAGTTGGACACGACTGAGTGGTTAACTTGTCCCCCGAGTGTCCCAGCAAGAAGACGCAGTTGTCAGCAGGCAAACCTGACGCAGGAGCCAGAAGCCGAGTGGGTCCCCAAGGGTGTGAGGCTTGGGAGGACGGATAAGAACTCGGGCTCATTAACAGCCAGAAGGAGGGTGGGGGCCTCCACAGTGCTGGAGGGAGCAGGAAGCACATTTTAAACATCCCCCTTGCAATCTTGTTTACTCTGTTAATTCTCAAAACTGAACGGGTTTGCTGAGGATGCTTAGAAATTCTGTTTGAAATCTGCGGCAGCAATTTAAGCTCTTTCTGTTGGAGAAGGGAGGCATACTGTGAATCTGGGTCGGCTCTAGTCTATGTAGTGCTTGCAGTCCCTGGAACCCGGGCATCAGCGGCTGCAGTGGGATCCTGACTCAAGCCTTGGGCCGCAGGGCCGACCTGCTGGCCAGCATGTCAGGCCTGTTTGTTAGCAGGAGGCTGTGGTTTTTCTCGGTCTGTTTCTGCAAGTGCAGTTGACCTGCCTGAAGAGGCTCCTCTCTGAGCCTGTGGAGCAGAGCAGCTGCTCTGAAACCAAGTGCTTCTCTGACACATCTGGGGTGCAGTAGGTGAGGAGGTGGAGGAGGCTGCGTGCCTTCTGCACATGACGCAAACCCTGAGAAATTCACATGTCCGTGTCCTAACTCCTGGGATCTCCTCAGGGGGTGTGGCCCGGTAACAGACCACCTTCTACAGAAACACAAAGACTATCTGCTTGTTGCTTCCCTGTTTCAGATGATAAAGAATCTGTCTGCAGTGCAGGAGACCTGAGTTTGATCCCTGGGTGGGGAAGATTCCCTGGAGAAGGGAATGGCAACCCACTCTAGTATTCTTGCCTGGAAAATCCCGGGGACAGAAGAGCCTAGCAAGCTACAGTCCATGGGGTTGCAAAGACTCAGATACGACAGAGATTCACACGCACATCTGTTGGTTGGTGAGGGAATTATACATCAAGGGTGGGGAACATTCCTATCCAGTTTCAATACTATGTTTGGGATGGTTTGACTTAAGGTCTAGGCCATGTGGAGTAGGAGAAATCCTCTTGGGATGTTGGAAAGCACACCAAAAAGAAGCAGATGTGCACGTGGCCAGGGCTCTGCCCAGACCCACCTCCCTGGGCAGCAGCCTCTCCTCCAGCTGCTAGGAGGGGGCTGAAGAGCTGCCCCTGGCCAAGTGAACCCCCTCCCATGGGAAGTTACTGCTCCCCGCCCAGGCAGCCATGGTCATGAAGGCTGTGGGCACAAGGGTGGATGGGGCTAGGGGCCACTTTCCTCCTTGGCTCCCGGGACCAGTCTGAGGCTGGGTTCCAGTTGGATCCAACTCTCTGCTTGGCTTCTTCCCTGCCCATCCCACTTCCCTGCCTCTTCTCCTGATAATGCTACCCCCCCCCCGCCCCGCCCCCACCCCACCCCCCAACCTCCATACATGCACCTAACCCCCAGCCTCAGCTCTGCTTGCAGGAAAACTCAGCTAAGTGCAGGCAGCAACCCTTGAGAGCAGATGAACCGAGCAGGAGGGAAGCCTCTTCCGGAGGCTCCCGGCCGGGGATACTGCTGAAGACACACAGGTGGTGGATGGCAGAACCACCTGGGCTTCGATGCAGAGTGCAAGCTGAAAGTCAGCTGGCTGGGCTGCAGATTGCCGGGGAGGGGCCCCCGCTGGGCTTATCGCCAGGATGGTGGCAAGGCCAGGGCTCTAGGAATCCCAAGACCTCTTGGCTCAGGCAACAACCATTTCCCATTTTGCTTTTCTATTTTCAACTGGTTGATATCATCTGCTTTGCTCATGCCTGTATGGTGAGCATCCTTTTCTCACAGCAAAGGAATGAAAGCTATTTATTTTTTTCTCCTTGCTTCAGATCGTTAAAGTTTGATCTTTATTACAGGCCATTGATGGTCACCGCTCTCCCTTCTGGGTGATTCTGTGTGAGCCCAGCAGACGCGTTTAATGCACAATCTTGATTAAAGCCTAACTGAGATGCTGGCATGCCAATCCTGCGTCTCAGGAAAACCTCGTTTCTTAAGCCTGAGTCCTGTGGATCTTTCTTCCAGCAACTTCTCACTTCTACCTGGATCAGATCCTCAGCATGGAGTGTATTTTTTTCTCCCTAAGAATTTGGGGATGTTTGTGGTTTTTCGAAACATGATTTCTGCTAGGTTCCTCCAGAGCGGTGTGCCTGACAGGCAGAAGCCGGCTGCTGATGAAGCAGCTGTCAGCGCATCACCAGCACTTTTGCAGGGACGAGGTGTGCGTAAGCTCGTTTGATTGACTCCCTTCCAGCTCAGGTTACAAATCCCGTTACAAGAGTGGCATAATTTGCAGAGCAGGGTAATGTCAGGATCTCCAGCCCCCAGCAAGCCCGGCTGAGAAAGTGCAGAGGCCACATGCTCCTGCCAGTGCCCCGCCAAGAGCAGTGGAGGGTCGGGGGCAGCGGAGGTGTGGGGGGCAGTAGCTTTGCTGAGAAGCTCTGAGACTTACAGGCTGACCAAGGGTCTGGGGTATGGAAGTTCTCAGGGACAATGGCCTCCGATTGGTTCTGCAGAGAGCTGATGGGTTTATGACATTTGGGGTTGCTCTTGAATTGGCAGGGGCCAGGGGAGGGGGCTTGGCGGAGATGGAGGGGAACAGGGTAGGGGCCGGGCAGGGAACCCGGGGAACACAAGCAGACTTGGATCTCCAGTGGGAGAGGCTCCATTTTTCTGATTCCTGATAACTCTCCACATTGAGTGAACAGAGGAGGGACCCCCGGTGTCATGTGGGTCTGAGAATCCAGGGGGGCACATTCCCCGGGGCAGGCTGCATTCAATTTCTATTTGATTACGATCTTGACTGTGAGATTGTGGAGTGTCACTTACTTTCATTTAAAAAATGGGTCTTGAGTGAAAATAGGAATATAATGGGGTTTCCCAGGTGGCTCAGTGGTACAGAATCCACCTGCCAGTGCAAAACACGCAGGAAGTGTGGGTTGGATCCTTGGGTTGGGAAGAACCCTTGGAAAAGGGAATGGCTACCCACTTCAGTATTCTTGCCTGGAAGATTCCATGGACCAAGGCGCCTGGCAGGCTGCCGTCTATGGGGTCACAAAGAGTCAGATATGACTGAGCAACTGAGCTCACAGCATAGCACAGGAATATAACGCTATAGCATCACTACAGGTCAGAGTCACGGTGGAATATACTCTAGAAAAACTCACCAAGTTAGGGAGAGAGCTCTGAGTCTGGCTCAGCATTTCTATTTAAACAACAAATTCTTTTTTTTTTTAATAAAGGGTTTTTAGATTTCACTTTATTTTATTGCTTTGCTTAGCTCTCTCTTATTGTGGTAAAAGATACACTATGTTAAATCTACTCTCCTAATCATTTCTACATTTGCTGTTAAGCAGATTTGCACTGTTGGGCCATAGACCCCCAGAATTTTCCCATCTTGCAAAACTGAAACTCTGTGCCCACTAAACACCAATCACTCCCCCTTCTCTCCCCGCACTTGACTGGAGCTGGTTTTTACTGGCAAGAATTCTGGGAACCTGCCCACAAGCAAAACCACTAAGCACACACAGGGGGCAGAAGGATGACAATAATAACACCTACAGCATAGCCTCGTGCATTGCAGCTCCATGATGATGGGTGGATTTCAACCCAGTCTAAATCCTCTCCCCATGTCCTCCCCACCCCCACCACCCTACCGTCTTCGCTGGGGTCAACCAGCACCTCACTTGGCCAGCAGGCCAGCAGTGACTGGTCTTGGCTGCCTTCTGCTTCTCTGCTTCTGTCTGGAGAGCCAGCCTGGCTCCTGCTGGAGGATGGAGGCCTTCCACTCAGCCCAACCCCCACCAAGCACCCAGGCTCGAGCAATAGTTGCTGGGGTGGTGAGGACTACTGCAGCTGTGATCTTTTCAAATAAAACTCAGGTCACGCCTCCCTATAAAACTCCCACTGCCCCTGGGAATGCCTGTATACCTCCCTGTGGCCTCTGGGTTGAGCTGAAGGCTTCCCATCACCCCTCTCTGGCCTCTCTGCCCTTGCCTCTCAGTCACTTGTCTGTCTTGTATGTAGGTTGTAATGTTTGCACTCAGCATTCTGCCTTTGTTCCTGAAGAACCAAGCCACGAAAAACAGCTCTGGCCAGAGACGGCCTGCTTTCCTTCACAAGTCCTCATGCATTAAAACCCAAGTTCCTGCTCTGGTCTCCTCATCCATCACCTCCAACTGGATAAGGTTGCACCTCCGCACGTGCCAGCTTTGCCTCCCCTCTTCCTTGCAAAAGCTAATTAGCCCTGGTGTCACGGACACGCGGCTATGATTACAGTCATCACTGGCTCTCAGGACCTTGAGGGCTAATGAGAGGTCCCTCGTTGCCAGGTGCCTCCGAGCTGGGGATCGGCTTTAGTTATGTAAACGGCGGAGATGACAGGTGAACGTGTCTTCCTGGGTATCATTTACAATTTGCCACAACACTGAAGATCCTAGATTAATTTGATTTCTGAATTGTGCTGACATGTCACAGCCGTTGTTCATTCGGCCAGCCAACCCTGGAAAGATGGGCTGGTTGTGATAGCACACCGGTCTTAGAAACACTTCTGACCAGCCGCAGAGAAAGGAGAAGGCTCAACTGGTGGAACTGGTCATCTATATTAATTCCGAGTTAAAGGTCTCAAGCCCACGGAGCACTCTCCATGCGGCTGCCATCTCCCAAGCAGTAGCATGTGCCTTCCTGATGGGGCTGCAGTTGGTTTTCAGGGGCAGATGGACAAACACAGCTTTTAAACAATCACATCATTTTGCTGCTGTTTTTTGGGGCGGGTCTGTTTTCCTTAGGCTTAGTTCTGGGGCTTTTCATTAAACAATGATTGCATAAAGTGGCCTTTAAGCTTATTTTGAGGGGGGTGGTGATGGGGTGATTTGGGAGGTTAGGATTGACATATATACAGGCTTGCCTGGCAGCTGAGTGGTAAAGAATCCACCTGCAATGCAGGAGATGTTAGTTCGATCCCTGGGTTGGGAAAAATTCCCTGGAGAAGGAAATGGCAACCCACACCAGTATTCTTGCCTGGAAAATCCCATGGACAGAGGAGCCTGGAGGGCTATGGTCCACTGATTGGTCCACCAATCGCAATGAGTCAGACACAGCTTAGTGACTAAACAACAACATCAACAAAATAAAACAAAGAATGAATGAGAACCTACTGTATAGCACAGAGAATGCTACTCAGTGCTTTGCGGTGACCTAAATGGGAAGGAAATCCAAAAGGCAGGGGATATATGTATACATATAGCTGTTTTACTTTGTTGTAGAGCAGAAACTAAAACAACATTGTAAAGCAAGTATACTCCAGTACAAATTAACTAAAAAATAAACTTAATTCATAGGAAAAGTGAGCTGATTAAAACAGCACCATCATAGCATATGCAGAGTCCAACCGAAGGCAGAAAGTATGGAGGTGGGGTCATGAAATGCTCACCCCAGGGGCTTGACCCAGACCCCACCACCATCCTGACCCCACCGGTCCCCACAGGACGTGGTAGCACATTTGAAATGCAAACGGGAGGCTGCAAACACTGGGAGGGAGGAGGCAAAGCTGGGAAGCTGCTCTGAGGTGCAGAGTCTACTGCTCTTCTGTTGCTAATCATGGTAGGAAGGGTCCTGCAAGTACCCCTCAATGTTCCGAGACGAGTTTGCTCTAGGAGGGGCAAAGCGGGGTGGAGGAAGCCCCACACATCATTAAGATCTAGAGCCGGGCCTTAATGTGCCCACGGTCTTGAAATGAAGTCTAAATGGAGCCTTTTTTCTGACTGCAGGGCACGGTGGTTATAAATGTGTCTTTGCACGGAGATTTAGCTGTATTTTTTGCAGCTGCCGTTGCTGCATTTGAAACGAGGCCAAGAAAACAGATGTACCCTTTAGGTTTGAGATCAGAGTCACGGTTCTGGAAGTGCAGACTCTTGGGTGACCCAGAGCTTTGTGAGGAGGCAGTTCTCACAGCCCTGCCCCCACCCATAGTGGTACCCGTCCCCTCGTCTGTCGGGGCAAGGTTTCCGAGTCACTGTGGCCCAGGTGCGTGCAGCCACAGATGACTTCCAGGCGCCTCGAACGCGGCCGGAGTACTTCTCACCGCCTTTGTCAGTCTCAGGCATAATATTGTCTGGACTGGGGTATGCTGGTGGACTGGCCTTTTCCAGCCTCGGGTCTTGCCCAACCTAGCCCAGCCTAGCACAGCCCAGTCCACCCAGCATGGTTTTGGAGCGCCTGGTGCCTACATCCAGCAATGCCTGCCAGCCCACTGCTTGGCCGATATTATTTAAGGTAACAGTGACGATATCACTGGCTCTGAGTGTTCTGTCTTTGCTGAGCAACCCCAGATACCCTGGGGGTTGATAAAGTGCTGTGGGCAAAATCCCAAGGTACCTGGTTGCCCTCTTGATACAAGATACTTTCCCCGCTTGTTCCACCATGTCATTCGAGCCTGAAGAGCTGTCAGTAATTTCTCAGCTTGTCTTGTCCTCTTGCTTCTGCTTATTTTCCTGAGCACAATTACCATGTGGCTGCTCCACACAGTTTATCACAGCGCACAAGACCTGCCCGAGGCTGCCCTCCCTCCTGGATGGTGGGAGCTGCCAGACCTCTAGGCGGGGCCAGGATCCCAGGCTCCCTACAGGCAGCGGAGGGAGTGGATGGGAAGGTTTCTGGACCTGATCGATTTAGCCTGAATAGCCCCAAACTCAGACACGGTAGGTATCCTGAACCCCTGTTATCAGGTGCTCAGAGAGAGGCCATAGAACAGATAGTCCTCTCAACATCCTGACCATTCTAAGGCCCCCAACCTCCACAAAGACACCAGCCAGGCAGAGCCAGACTGGCCCACCCTGTGGTTTGGAATACAGCGACCGTGGGCTTGACAACACCCGTTGCTTCTTCCAACATCACTCACTTTCTTCCCACGGCAGCTTCTCCCCACCAGGCACCTCCTGAACCCTCCCAGAGGACCCTCCACGCCCCCCATAGCAGTGTGTCAGCTGGGGCGGGCGTGTGTGTGGTGGGGGTGTTTCCATGGTCTCGGAAACTCATAGATCAGAACAAACGTCTCCTTCGTTTTCAAAATCGTCTACTGTGGTGGTTTCTTAGCAACCCATTATTAGAGGGCTTCTTGGCAGTTAAAATAAGCTCTGCCTCTCTCAGAAGTGTGGTTCTGGTTTCAAGAAGCCCAGATCCAATCTGTGCCAGGCATCTGTGTTACCTGGTGGAAGGTGGCCCTCAACCGTGTCCTCGGGGCCAGCTTGGCCCTGCATTGCTCCCAGGGGTGGAGGGGTGGCAGATGGCCCCTCCATTATCCCACTTGGCCTCACGGAGTGCTGACGTGGAGAGGGGCTACACATGCCTGGGGCTGAGATGGATGCGGCTGCGGTGGGGATGAAGGGGCCTGCTTTCACTGTCTCCACTCTCCTCCACAAGTTAAACACCTGTCAGAGTGAAAGGCTGTGCGGTGTTCCTCCAACGGCCCCACCTCTAGCCTGGTCTGTGCCCAGACTCTGCTATGGTGGTGAACTTCTAACAGGAGCCTCCCTCAGCTCTGCCAGGGCCCGTGTGCGGGCGTCTGGGTGCACACGTGTGCATGTGGGTGTGCCTGTGCATGCATATATGCACGCACAACATATGCACACACGTGTAGGTGTGCACACATATGTGTGCAGGTGGACACACACACTTGTGCATATATGTATGCATGGCACGGACATGCATGTATATAGGTGTGTGCACATGTGTGTGCACACATGTACATATATGCACGTGTGTGTGTGTGTGTGTGAGCATCTCTCTGGGAAAGGGTCTGGAACTACCCTCAGACCCTCAAATGGGTGTGGATTGCCCCCAACCCCACATTATAGTTTTTCATGGCAGCAGAGCACCTTCTGAATTATCGGGGTACAGACCCATGTGGGAGGGTTCTGGCACCCACCTTCAGGGGTGTAGACTGACCTTGTGCTATTCTAAACCATGGGTAGAAGTGGAGCCTGGTCTCTGTTCTGGGCGTGAGACTCAGGTGCACGCCTCAGCCCTGGGGAAGGAATGAGGACATCCCTCTTCCTGGTGCCTTTGAAAGAACAAACAGGCCCTCTGGAGAGGGCCCTGCACCATGCTGGCCCCAGGTGGGTGTACTGGACATGGAGCCCCCTGCCCTCCCCAACCTCTGGGGCCTGGCTGAGCACAGGGGTGGTGGGGGTGGGGGTGGGAGAAGATGAGTGGAATTCTGCTCCTTCATTTACTGAACGTCTGCTTCCCACAAAAACACTGCCAAGGATTTTCAGCCTTTCTTCTTCACTGTGGATAAGAAACCAAAGGCTCAGAGTCCCATCAGAGCCCTGTGGTTCCCGTGCAACTCCCTCTCCTCTGAGAGGGGTGGAACTCTGCCAGGATGATGGGAGGTTGGGGGCGGGGAGCTTGCCTGGCACCCTTGTCTTATTACAATGGGGACATGGCTCAGTGTGCAGGTGCTGGGACAGCCTGGGGATACCAGACCCTGGCCATGCACCAGGGTCACCTGGACAGCTTCTGAACATCCTCAGGGCTCCAGCTGTCCTAAGACCAGTGCGAACAAAGTCTATGGGGCAGTCACTGGGGCTTCCCTGAGAAGCGAGCGCAGTTAGGCCCACTCTGCCCACTGGTCTCCCTGCTGCTTCTAGAATTCAGCTGTGGCTGCTTAAAATGGCCTGGCCCTGTGTGGTCCCCAGGATCCAGCCCCATGCCCCTCGGCCTCATTCCTGCCCACGCTGCCCCCACGGAGCACACATGCTCTTGGGTGGCTTGTTTGGAGCTGCTGGTCCCTCTGCCTAGGAGCTTTCTTGTGTCTTCTCACCTCATTGCTGGGTGGGTATAGGAGTTAATCAGATTCATGAACTGCTCCTGAGAATTTGCTGGAACCAGTGGGTGGAGAGAGACTCTCTCCTTCCATAGAACTGGGGATGTAAGGGTATGTGCTCTGTGCTGTTCACGCCTGGGGCTGAGGGGTGCTGCTGAGATGGGCTGATGTTAAGGATGGCAGATCCGCAAGACGAGGAGAAAGCCACCTGATGACACAGACTTTGCCTGAGCGCCTAGATCCCACCATTCCTGAATCTTACACAGCTCATCGTGTTTCACCTACAAGAGCCATAAGCCCTGAGTTTGAGAGTGGACTTCTGCCATTTGCAGGCAGAATCCTGACTCTTCTGCTCCAGACCTCTGCCCCCGTCATTTCAAATTCAGGTGATGGTGGCTTCCACACTGGCCCCTCGACTTGAGACCCTTCCTCCCCTCTGAGTTTCTGAGTCTGCTACCCCTGCTCACCTGCTGGGGCCCCACTCTGGGCCCCCCAGCTTGACCCCAATACATCAGAAGCTGAACTTGCCCTCGGGTGAGAGGTGGCCGGGTCTAAGCTCTTCTTATAATGAATTTTTATCTGGACAGTTTTATAATCCAACGGCTTGGGAGGCTGGGGAGACTGTTTTCTACAGACGGCCCTTCCTTTGTGGCCAAGCAGGGAGCTAGTGTGTCCCCCTCCTAGGACCACAGACAACACCCTGAGACTGTCGCCCAAGATGCCCCACCTGGAGAATGCCTGGGTTGAACCTGGTCCATGCTTCCCAACAGCAGTGGCACGGAGCCCCCCATTTGGGTGGATTCCATCAGCAGGGGGATAAACTCAGAGGAGCAGAGACTTTGGCTGCAATCCCCCAGCCAAAGCTTCCTTAACATGTAATCAAGTTACCGTTTCACAGTTCCAAATAAAGTTGAACAGGCGAACACAAAGATCTCATTCGGGAGTCGAGCTTAAATTTAAATACCGCCTGCCTCCCGGAATTAGGGATTTTCAGACTTTGAAATAACCAGCCCGGGGAAATTGGTTTGGACAGACTCTTTGCCTGCACGTCTCTCTCGGTGGCATTGGTAATTGCTGGCTGGACGGATTGCCACCGGCATGCCAAGTACCTGTGAGTTCCTCGCTGGCCCATAAGCACTGGGAGGTCAGAATCTGCTGGGGCCACCCAGAGGGGACCCTGCAGCACTTCACGGGCACACGGGTGAGGCAGATGCCATCGGACACCTCACTGAAGGGAGTGGACGGCTCATGGATAGGTGGTTAATTAGCGGGTTGTTCTGTGAAGCATGGGGGTGGGGTGGGGGTGAAAGAGGAGGCTCCTTGTGGTCCACAACTAGTCAGATTCCAGTGACATCGCAGACATGACTGCCTCCCCATCTGCCCACACGCAAGGATGCCAGACTCACTCCAAATAGATGACAAGGCAGAAATACCCGAGCCAGACTCAGTCTGTGAGCATTGTGCAAAGGTAGGTGGGGTGAGGAGTACAGGACCCAGCCTGCAGCACATAGGGTGCCCTCTCCCAACCAGTGGCCCCCAGTGACGAGGCTTGGGAGTCAGTGGAGGGCAGGCCTGGTCACCTGCCCCACCCACATCCACACCTGCGGCAGCATCTCTGCTCAGAAGGTCCTCAGCCCCTCGCTGCCCCGGGGCGTGCAAGGCATCTCCACGGATCTCACTGCTTCTCTTCAGTCGTTAGCTTGTTTGCAGCCATCCTGGAGCTGAAATGGCTGAGCAGCTTAAAGCAGCAAGTGAAAACCACAAGCCATAGATTCCTATTCGTCCTTCCCTTCAGCAGAGAAGCTTGCTTTTCTTTCCCCGAGTAAATTTTCCTTCAAAGAGATATTCTGCAGCAATAATGCCTTTAGTGCTAATCCAGAGATGGTGAAAATGGGGATGATGGCCACCCCCAGACCTGGACACTCTGGGCTCCCAGTACACTTTGCCAGACTTTGTGGGTTCCCAGGCTAGCTCTGTGCTTTGAGCTGTGTGACCTCCAGTGAGAACCTTGGCCTCTCTGAGCCTGAAGCCTCTGCTGGGAACAGACATGGGTCAGAGTCCGCTCCTCCTCCAGGGCTCAGGGGTTGAACTGAGCAGGGGAGGTGTCGCCTGCATTCGGCCCCTAGGGAGGCTAGTAAAGGTGAGCTGCTGGGAACATCCTTGTTTCTGGGGGAGCAAGTGACACAGCCTGACGGGAAAGGGGGCAGAGACCAAACAGCACCTCCTCTCCCCCCACCTACAGGGCTCCCCACATCCTGCCTTGGGATTGACCGGCTGAACAGGGCCACGTGTCCTATTCAAAGACGTCCGGGTCTGGATCCCTGGAGTCCATGAGTGTCACCTCACAGGACAAATAAGAGTCTGCAGGCATGATTGCATTCAGGCTCTGGGGCTGGGAGATGATCCTGGATCAGCCAGGAGGCCCTAAGGTCCTTACATGGCAGAGGGAGAGAGGATTTGACAAAAGAGCAGCCAGGGGTGGGTGCTGTGCTGCTGGCCTTGGAGACACAGGAGGGGGCTGCTGGCCGAGAAATGCAGGTGCCTCCAGAGGCTGGAAACAGCCAGGATTCTCCCAGAGCTTGTGGACCGGCGGGAAGAAGAGGGGCCCCGCGCTCCTCGCATTCAGAGGTGCCGGAGCAGCATCAAGAGTTCACACGGATTGTCCTGAGCCTTGGAGGGTTCTGCTTCACAAGGGACATTGAGGACACACTCCTGGCCCCGAGACTTGACCGGGAAGGGCCAGAGGTGGCCCAGACCCCAAGGCTGACCCCCGATAGCCCTCAGTCTGGCTGCCCCTGAAGGAGCATTCCTGTGGGGTCCAGCTACAGACAAGGTGCTCTGAAAGAGGCCACGTGGGTGAAGCTGTGTTACCTGGGAAATCCCTGACCTGAGTCAGGGTTCACTGGCCTCTGAGCACAGGATGCCCATAGAGGGGTCTCTCCAGGCACCCCTCCTAGGTGGTAGCTAAGTGTCCCAGAGCCACTGCTGCCCCTCCCCTGCAGGCCTGTGACTGAACCCACCCCTCCCATGCCCACCTCTGCTGCCAGCAGCTCAAGAAGCCCCAGAAAGGCCTCTGGTCTGTCGTGTTCTGTCCCTGCTCCTGGCCGCCGAGCTGTTAAGCTGTCCGGCTGGGGCACCTGAGCATGGAAGGCAGGCTGTTTTGGGCTTGTGGGGAGGTATGAGACACAGCACACCTTGCCCCCCAGGGCTGGCAGCAGGGTGGGAGCAGGGGTGTGCCAGCCTGTGCCCCCCGAAACCATGAGGGTCAACGCAGAGAAAACTGGGGACCCAAGCTGAAGCTGCCGGGCACAAGTGCCAAACGTGAAAGCTGACTTTGAGGAAGGAGAGTCAGCCCGCAAAGTCCCCGCCAGCCTTAAGAGAATTTCAACCCAGGGCTGTTTATGGCTTGCTCGAGTTCTTCTGATATTCATGGGGCTATTTAAAAATAATCCTCTTACACTCTGAAACATATTAAACTGTTTTTTTCCCTGGAGTGCAACAGCTGGGTGTCAACCAACTCTCCACTTACAGCAGCCAGATGCGTGGACCTGTCCCTGTAAAGTTCCCAATTTAAACGTGATTTCCCGATGGAAGCAAAAAGACAGCTATTTAGTTTATTTAAACTATTCAAATATTATCTGAGTATTTAGAAACATTTATAGGGGCTAATTATAAGTAACAGTTGATCAGGAATATAGAGGCTAGAAAATTAACCCTCAATAACTACAGCTCTGATGAGTAGCTGGTATGTACTTAACGTTACATTAAAAGCTTTTAAAATTTGCATTAAGAGGGGCTAGAGCTCAGCGCACTCCAGGGGCCCGATTTCGAGGAAGGATCTGCCACCCCTCGACCTCTGGCTCCAAACGAGACGGGTCAATAGGGCTAGTTTTTATTGGCTTCCCCAACCTGGGAGCCAAGCAAAAGACTGGAAACAGCCTGGTTTTCTTCAGCAAACATTCTCCCGGTGTGAGAGTCCGTGGGGCCCATAGCTGGCCCCATGGGAGGTGTGTGTCCTGATCCACAACAACCTCCCCTCCTCATCCCAGAGGCTTGGCCTGGATCCCACCTGGACCTTCTTGATCCGAACCCTAGGCTCCTAGAGGCCTGGCACCAGCATCGTTATGAGCCCAGATGCATATTACTATTTCTAAACACAATCAGAGCTCCACATGAGCCGGAGCTTGCTTAATTTAAAAACCCGGCTGGGACTTCCTTAGTGGTCCAGTGGCTAAGACTGTTCTCCCAATGCAAGGAGCCCGGGTTTGATTCTTGGTAGGGGAATTAGATCCCACATGCTGCATCTAAGAGTTTGAACGCTGCAACTACAAAGATTCCACGTGCCTCAGTGAAGACTGAAGGCCCCTCATGCTGCGACTAAGACCTGGTGCAGCTGAAACAAAACCAGACCTGGGCTGTGGACAGACACATTCCGCTGTCAGGCAAATGTTTACCTCTCTGTCAAGATGCTTTAGGCTTTTTCGTGGTCATTTCTTGTCCTGAGCTTTGCCAAGGTTCACAGGAAGAAAGGATGGTGTGAACTCCTCTAATTGGTGGTGACATTAGTGTCCCTTCAATGCTAGATGGAGGGGAGGGACCCATGTGGCTTCCTCACTGACTGGCCTTCTGGCCCCCAGGGACCAGGCTGAAGAGCAAAGCACGCGCCCCTCGGGCCTGGGCTGGGGCCCCACTTACCGTGTAGCCAGGAGGGAGGCTGCCTTGTGGCAATGTGTCCCCCCACCTTGGGGCAGGGTTGGGGCATCCCACGGGCAGTCATCACTCACACCAGCCAGTCAGGAGGTGGCGCTGTCCCACTCCTCCTCTGTCTCCCCTCCTGTCTGCAGGCCCATGTCACCGTCCCTTGGGCTGAATCCCCCATCCTGGAGCTCAGGTGCAGTCCCCGTCCTTAACCTTCCGTCTCTCACATGCAGCCTGCTGCTGAGGGCGTGTCACAGAGGACAGACCAGCGTTCCTGGAGGGGATTGCCTAGACCTGCCACCTGGTCTGAGGCCCTGAGGGACCCAGTTCCTGCTCTCCTCCCTGGTCAGCCTTCCTACCTCCTCGCGGTGCTGGCCACATTCTTACTGCACAGACTTCCATCCCTCTGTGCACCAAGCTCATTCCTGCTCCAGGGCCTTTGCGCTTGTTGTTCTCTCTGCCTGATCCTCGCACAGCTGGCTTCAGCCCTATAGGAGCTCAAGGGCCTTGGGTGACACACCCCACCTGATGCACCGGTTCTGTCGCCAACTGGCCCGTCCCCGCCCGTCTCATCCCCGTGCTTGATTTTATCATGGTTCCTTCCATGTTCTGAACCTCTCTCTTCTCTTGTCTGTCTCCACCACCAGCACGTAAGCTCTCCAGGACAGGATGGGACCACGACTATGGGGCTCAGTGCTGACCCTAGAGTCAATGCTGGCTAGATGTCTTTGAAGTGATTGGCTAGGCCACTATTTCCTTCCAGCCTAAACTGGACTTCTTTCTAAAAAAACCTGAAATTTCCTCTAAGGAGGAATCTGGAGGAACAAACAGACTTCTTTCTTATAAGCCTACACTTTTTTGGCTGTTGATGATCTGAGAAAGCAATCAAGATGTTTTCTCTGGTCCTAAAATCTTCCTCAGGGATCGGCGTCATCATCGAGCCCAACAGTTCTGTCATGCTCATAGTTAAGCCAAATGGATGGCTTTCCCCCAAACCTGGGGGGGAATTTTCCACCACTGTCAAAAATCTATTACCTTTGTCCTCAATGGGGAGCCTTCAAATGCTGAAAGGAATTTAATGATGCCAACTAATGACGTGGGGTTTTGACTTCTTCAGTTTTTCCTTTACTTCGAAGGCCTTCTAAGTTTTGAAAAAGTGGCTGGAGTGTGTGTTGCTGTGGTCGTGGCAGATTCTGCCTTACAGTGTGCAGGGCGCTGAGAGGGCGAGAGTCCTGGATGGCCAGCACGGACGGGCAGATGCTGGGTAGACAAGTGGGTAGGCGGGCGAGGGAGAGATGGATGGATGGACAGACAAACGAGCGTATGGAGCATATGGTTGGATGCGTGGGCAGAAGGATAGGGACATGGATGGATGGAGAGAGAGGTGGACAGATAAATGTACACAGGGATGGAGGAATAGGTGTACAGATGGACAGTCACTGTCCCGATAGGTTACTAGTCACCCCGACATCCTTTCCCACCAACCCTGTCCAAATCTACAGGGTAAGTTTGCAGCCCAGTTTACCTTTGGATTCTCTTCTTTTTATTTACGTGTTTGGCTGCGTTGGGTCTTAGCTGTGCCACGTGGATCTTCGATGCCTCACACGTGTCTTTCATTGTGGCTCATGGACTTTCTAGTTGTGGTGAGCAGGTTTAGGTGCTCCCCAGCATGTGGGATCTTAGTTCCCCGACCAGGGACTGAACCCCGTCACTTGCATTGCAAGGCAGATTCTTAACCACTGCACCACCTGGGAAGTCCCAAGGATTCTATTCTTTTTAATAGGAAGCCTAAGTGTTGATTTGGGTGCTGATTTCTGGAGACAAAGTGCCCAGGCTTGGGCCCTCCCTGTTTGGCCATGGGGAACAAGCCTTTTCTCTCTCCTCTCTATCGGTTCCACCTCCTAGAGGCAACAGGTAAGTTGAAAACGCTGTGCTTCTGACCTCTGGCCAGCTCCGACCTGCATGCAGCTCCCTGGGCTGCGGGGATGATGTGCGGGGGACAGAGGTGGCCTCAGAACCCAGCGGAGCATGGAGAGCAGGCTTCTGCCAGCACATGGGACACACCACCGTACCCTCTCCCTTAACTTGTTTCACACGTGTAGACCGTTCCTGAAGCCATGACTGAGGTAACCCGCTTCGTCCTCGTGATGCACTGCTCAGGGATAGAGGAGGGGCATGAGGGTGTGGGTCAGGCTGCTGGCACCTCGTCCCGGGTGCATCCCCACAACCTGGGGGGCTTAGGAGGGCCCAGGCTTCTGTGAGATGCTGCTTAGTCGTCTGCTTAAGTTTGCTTTTAACAAACAGACACTGAGGCTCCATGGCTTTTCTTGTTCTTAACGCCTCCTTCTTTGGGAAAGGAAATCAGCTTTTTGACTTAAGCTTTTATAGCTCAAGAAGCCCCAAAGCCCAAATCAAGCTGGTAACTCAATGGCCAAGCAGACTGGGAGGCTGAACACCTACGTGCAGGTGCAAATGCCTCTTTGGACTTGGATTTGATTAAGCGAGGGCCAGTGCTGAGGCTGTTTCCGATAGTCGAGATGCAGAGGCCCTGTGCCCAGGGCTGTGGTGTCCGGAGACCCAGTCGCTCTTGGACGGGATTGTAGCCAGAAGTAAACAAAGCTCAGAGCAGTCTGGCTGCAAGTCCAGCCGTCAACACAGCCTGTCTCTGGGGTGTCATTTTTAAGAATAACTTTGGAGATGTAGGCTTGACTGCTCCAGCATTACGGGGGCGGCTGAAACCGCACCACCGTCTGCTGCTGTCTTCTGTAGGTTAGAGGCGGCCTGAACTCCCTCCCCAGACGCTCTCTGTTCTGACTGGCTTTGCTTGTGAGCTGGCATCTCTGTTCTCTTGTTCCAGGGAGAGGAAGTCAGATCCTCAGCTGGGAGCTTTGTGGACACAGATTGCACCGCTCCCATGGCGGCTGCTGAGCCCCCAACCTGATTCTGTACAATTTTGAGGAAGAGAGTCTTCAAAATAAAATGTCTGTGGTTTGGAAGTGATTAACAGGAGACACTAAGTATCAGAAACAAATCTGTGTCTCCTACAGGACCGCGGTAACTGGGGGGGTTTCTTGTCATCCAGGAGGGAAGGGGCCTGTGGGCTTCTCCCCCTAGGCTCCAGGGAGCAGCTGGACAACCCCTGGACACCAGCAGTGGTGTCCTCTGCCATCTGCTCCCTCCTGAGCTTGGCCGTCTCAGAAAATAAAGACTGCACTGTGCATTCTCCCTCCTCAGTGCCTGCAGGGACCCCCGTCCATGACCACCCCGGGGTCATGTGTCCTTCTGGTGGTCGCCCTGCAACTGCTGCTCCCATCACATGCACACTGAGGGTCAGAAGCTCCAGGGCTGCCTGGCCACAGGATGGACTCAGAGTGACTAAAGGGAGCCCCTTATTCCCCGGGGATCATAAGTACCATATTGGGTCATCTTGATGGGCAAGCCCCTTGGGACCTGGCCCTGGCACTCCCTGCCTCATCACCCTCACCCTCTCTCTGCCCATCCCATACAGCCAATCTGACCTCCTGGCTCTTCCTTCAAGACTGAGCTTTTATACTTGATGTCCCCTCTGTCTAGAATGCTCTTCCTCTTGGTATCACCCTGGTTCATCTGCCCCTGTATTCGCTCTCATACCAGGGAAGGCTCTTGGGTCTGCCTTGTGCTGCCTCGCACCCCACATCTCCTGGTCCCCAATACATAATCAGCAGTTTGCTTCTCCCTCTCCCTGAACATTAGACCCTGGGTGGCTGGGCTCTGTCTCATCATGTCTTTGCGTGTCCTCTGTGCCAAGAACAGCAGAGGGGATGCTCCGCGTGCATGTCCAGGCTTAATCTTCATTGTGACCTGTCATCATTTCATACAAAAAAGGAGGTCACACAGCAGAATGAAGGGCACCCCTTCCAGGAAAGGATGGCTGACAGCCCTTCTCCGAGGTACCCTCAAGTCTCTACATCCTCAAGCTTATCTGCAGGCCACCCACCCTGCAGCAGCCCCCCGACTCCACTCATCAGTGTGGGAATGAGGGTCAGAAGTCAGTTTCCCTGGTAATGTCCACATAGTCCTGGAGGTGACTTAGGAGTAAAAAGAACAATGAACTAGTCCTGCCCACATGGGTTGGTGGGGGGAGAGTGTGTGTGTGGGGAGAAGCAGGCTTCACCCACATAGCCACCTCTTCCCTCAATTACTGGCCACTGTTCCCCGAGTTCTGGAATCTTCTGAGCTCTGATGAGCCCTGCCCCGGGCTTTTCCCTGGTGTCCACAGTAAGGCCCAACCATACATGTGGGTCATGTCCATACTTGTGGACATCTGGTCTGTAGACACGAGGCCTGGGGGCCACGGCAGAACCCTGGCTGGTGGGAAACGGTTGGGGAGGGGGAGGCCCTAGGACCATTCTCAGCAGGTGCTCAGAGTCCACGTCCTAAACCCCATCCACCCAGGGTGATCCAGAGATTCTATGACTAAATTACATTTCTGAATATTAAATTAATGGTGGAAACCTAAAATATTAATATATTCTAATTGAATATTCTCCAATAAATTATCTGAGCATTTACAGAAATTTGATTTTACTTTCATTTCTTAAGGAACTTTCAGCTGCATAAATATAGCCATTAAAGCAATTCAAGAAAGGGAACATTCTCTACTCAGATGAGGGAGCCGTAAATACAAAGGGACTTGCACGTGTCTTCTGCACGATTGATTAAATCACAGAACCCATGATGCAGAGGCATTCAACAATGCTTTCTTCAGGTCCCTCTGGCTTTTGTGAGGGTAATGCATGCTCCCCTCAAGTAATTACAGGGAGGCCTGGAGGCTGCCTTGAAAGAGCCCCAAAGGCACATTTGGTGGGGGCTGTGCTTTCAGAACTGACCTGGGGGCTGACGGTGCTGACCCTCCCCCCCAGGGCTGAGCAGACGGAGGACCCCGCATTGCAGGTGCTGGGCACTCGTGCTGCCCCGCCTCAGCAGGAAAGGAGTCCTGCTATTTCTCTGAAACTGTCACTCCCAATACTTGAACATGTTCTTGTGGAGGGTGGAGGTGCGTCTCCTGGTGGGGACAAGCAGATGCGCAGTGGATTCTCTTCTTCAATCATTTCAACTCCTTTCATTCCAGCTCCTTCTGCTGCAGCTCCTTCCATTTCAGTGACCCTTGAAACCGTGGGAAGTGTGGTGGAGGCAGAGGTGACACTTCCGCAATCTCTTCAGATCTATCTGCAACGGAAATTCAGACACGAGCAAAATCCCAGAGCAGCTCTGCTCTGTTTCTTCCCAGAGGCTGAGAGAATCCACTTCACTCACCGATAATGCATTTCTGGCTTTGATGAATAGGCCAGAAAGACCCACTACAGAGGTTAGGAATTGGAGCATCTGAAGGCTCTGCCTCTTAGAAAGCAGCCACCTCTGCCCAGAACCTGCTCCCACGTGACTCCTTGAAAGGGAGGTACACTGAGCTCAGAGGGCAACATCCACCTGGCAGAGGGCCCTGCGCACTCAGAGGAGGGTCTTGTGCACCTGTAGAAGTTGCATAGCCACAGGGGCAAGTTCCAGTTACACCGCTTGTGCGTCAGACAATCACCCTGACAAGCAAGGCTGGGTCTAGAGCTCGGGCCACATTAGTTGTCTTTCCAGCAGATCCTGTTATTGTCATATTTGTTATAACTATAGAAATTATAAACCCACAATATACTGCTATATGTTTGCTTTAAATAGTCAGCTGCCTTTTTAAATAAGAGGAAAAATAGTCTTAAAATTTTATTTTTATTTTTTTTACTTTACAATACTGTATTATGTCAACCCACACATTTACTTTTTCCTGTGTTCTCCATTTCTTCCTGTAGATCTGAATTTCCAACAGGTGTCATTTCTTTTTAGCCTAAAGGACATCATTTGCTGCTTAATGTGGGCTCGCTGGTAAGGAGTTCCTTAAGTTTGTTTATCAGAAATGCCTTTATTTAACCTTAAATTTTGAGGGATATGTTTTTTCTGGATATAGGATTCTTGGTTGACAGTTTATTTTCATTTAGCAATTTGAAAACATCATTGCCCGGAGACCTCCATCACTCCTAAAGAGAATCCAGCCCTTGCTCTCATTGTGGTCCTTGTTGTGCTTCATTTTTCCTCTTTTTCAACATTTTTCTCTCTAGTTTTAGAATTTCAGCAGTTTGACAGTAATTAAGGTATGGCTTTGTTTGTTTTTATCCTACTCAAGATTCACTGAATTTATCAGATCTGTAAGTTTGTCTCTCCACCAAATTTGGGGACATTTCAGGCATTTTTCTTATTTTATCACCTCTCTTCTCTTACTTTGGGATTCCAGTTACACACATTAGGCCACTTGATCTTGTCCTATCAAAACTCTGTGCATTTCAATACTCTCTCTCCTGCCATTCTTCAGATTGAATAGTTTTTACTGATTGATGCACTGACCTTTCTTCTGCCCTCTACAATCTACTTTGTAAGCCCATCCAGTAAGTTTTTCATTAGAGATTTCATGCTTTCCAGTTTCACCATTTCCATTTGGTTGTAGTTTTGGAGTTTCCATTTTTCTGTTGTGATTCTCAATGTATTCATTCATTCTGACCATATTTTCCTTTAAGTCCTTGAAGTATATTTGTGAGAGATATTTTAAAGTCCCCGTTGTTAATTCCAATATCTGGGTTAGATTCTATGAGCAGTTTTTGCCTAATTATCGGTCACCTTTCCTTTATTGGCATGTCTAGTAATTTTTGTTTGTATTCTGGTCATTGTAATCATTGTAGATGATACACTGTAGAGAAGCTGGCTCTGCTGTCTTTTTCTAAAGAGTGTTAACTTGGCTGGACTGAAATTTAAATCTGTTTACCTTGCCTGGTAAGTCTCTTCTTGATTCTTTCAATCATCTAGGTGTTGCTTTTCTCTGGATTCTTTGGAATCTTCTGTGTGCATGTAAAGTTCAAGGGGCAGCTGAGGAACTGGACAGAATTTATGAGTATTTACAGGATTTACCCCCTCACATTCTAGCTGCTTTGTCAGTTCTAAATCCCATCTTCCAACTCCTCTGGCCAGTAAGATTGGTTTTCTGGGTGAGATCTAGCTACATTTTGATGCAAGGACAGATTGGGGGTGCTCTTAAAGACACACAAACACAGGTCACACTCAATTCTGTTTTCTTTTCAAGGGTGGAGTCCCCAACAGTTTCTGCCTACTATTGACCATTCTCAAGCAACTTCAAATAGTTTTTAGCAAAAAAATTTCCCCAAAGTTTACAACTGTTATTTGAGGAGTATTCGTCTGATATACACTACTGCTGCACTGCCAGAAACAAAACTTCCGGTTTCATCATTTCCAAGTATTGTTTATCTAACCCAACAATCTCCATAATGATCATGAAAAGCTACTAGATCTGGGCACAATAGTTGAATCATTCATTCACTCAGTAAGTACTTAATGACATCTGTTCTGTTCCCATTGTTGTGTTTGACAGGTGAACTATCTCTCAAGGACCTCTGTGTTTACTGGGGAGACAGATTGATAATTACTGAAAAAAAACTGTCAAAAACTCTGCCACATAGGCAGACAATGGGTAAGGGCCTGTGTTAGTCCTGAGACGTGGAGCATTCTCAGAGAACAGAGGAAGTAGGCAGGTTAGGGTGGCTAAAACACAGGGAAAACACAGGACTCCAGGCAACCAAGGATGTGATCAGATCTGAAAGCTGTGTGTGGCCCAGCATGGTGGGAGTTTGGTGCATGAAGGGCAGAGTCAGATCATGGGGTCCCATAGGATGTGCTTGGGGGTTAGGTTTTCTCCTGGTGACGACAGGGAAATGATGGGAGGGGGACAAGACATGCCCACTGTGCTTTGAGAGATAACCTGGCTTCCACAAGAAGGTGCATAATGACCACATCCATCATTCATGAATGGATAGATGCCTTCAGAGTACCAGGTTCTGAGGTAGGCGCAGTGACAATTACATTGCTAGGCCACCAGCAAATGTTTTGTAGGATAACACAGAACTCATACATGTATAGGATAACACGTGTATTCATACATCTGATGAACATTTATGGAGAGTCTATCCTGGGCAGATCTGGGGTTATCTTCCATTTCCCTGTCATACATCTCATGATGCAGACCCAGGCCCAGGGCACTTTTCATCCCACAGCTGGCTCCTGAGCCCTTGTTCCCCAGGGAACCCCAGGTCATCCTCTGTTTATACAAAGGTCTGTAAACATTTGTGGGTGGACCTGAGGCTGTATGGTCCATATGCACAAAATGGGAACTAAACTGTCAAGAACATGTGAAGAAAACCTTTGACTTCAGTTGGTTGAAGCTCATTTGGGTTACTTGATGTCGAGGGGCTGGTTTTTATGACCCTTCCCAAGCCACCTGCAGCCCAGTTCTTGCTCTCCCTACTCTAGGTGAGTCTCTGGCTCATCTTCTCCACGTTGCCGTCTTGCACACAGAGCAATTATGTAAGGACTTCCTTCTGGAGCCTTCTATTCAGAGCTCCCTCTCCAGGCCGGCTCTTGGGCAAGGGCTCCAAGGATAGGTTTGGATGACTCGTTGTCTATTAAAATGCCAACTTCCAAAATTAAAGGACTTGTCTCCCAAGAGCATTGCCTGCCTCCTCGTCATCTTGAGCCGACTCCTACGGTTGCCCTGGACAACCTCTCAAGTTAACCAGTTCTGAATTTTTATTAGACTCAGCTAAGAAATGTGTCCTCTTTCTAAAAGTTTGATTTTACCCTCATTCTGAATCTTGCCAGAAGTCAAACATAACATACACGCTAGAAAAGCGAGTGTCTTTTCAAAACCCTCCTCTAATCTACATGTGAAGGAGTCCTAACCGAGGTAGTAAAGGGACCAAACTCTGGATGACAAGTGGGAAATGGATGCCTGCTGCTTTTTGAGGCCACAAAAGGGCTGTGTATTTTCTCTCTTCTGACTTTCCAGCCTGCACGGTGCCTGGCACCCATAGGTGGCCCCAAACTGTTCAATCCAGAGCCCAGACAGAACTGGAATTCAGGAGCAGGAAGGTCGCCTGTTACCCTTTGCCAGGGGGCCTTCTCCTGCGTTTTCCATGATCCTGGATAATGAAGAGCCTCTGTGCAGCTTCCTAGGGGGTTGGCTTAATGGCTGTGAACTGCTTCCTCCTTCCTTCTGAGAGGAAGCACAGCCTGGATCTTCCGAATGGGATCTCCGTGAAGTGGCTGCATCTCCTCACTCACCACTTAATTTAGCTTGTGATTTAATTTCGGTGGGCACAGCCCCTGAGTTGTTCCATGCCTCGCCATGGCCATCACAGCTCCCGGCAGCCCCGCCAGTCACAGCAACCCTCTCCTGGCCCAGGACTCCCCTCTGCCTACCTATTATCTCTTCTCCTCTCGCAGCAGAAGGAAGGCTTGTGAAGAAACATGATATCCTTTCCAAGGAAAAAGCCTGTAATTAACGGAGGTTTTTTGGGAAGAACATTCTGCTTGCTCCTCTCCCTCCCACTTTTTCATTTAACATATTTTATCAGAATGAAATGCCTTAATGAGCACAGAATTGCAGCTGATCCCAGCTGCACCTCTATGGTCTGCAGCCGGCTTCCCACTCCCATCAAGCTGTATTCACGCTCACTATGACTGGGGGCTTCTTTCAGGAGCACCCCTCCCCCCCCGAAAAAACACTGACAGCAAACTCACCGATTTCCTGTAGACAGAAATGGGTCAGAAAAGCACCCCAAACCCTTGTCTGTGCTACTTAAGAGTTAAGGAGGAAACGGGGGAGGAGAGAGGCACAGAGGGCAGGAGAAGGCAGACAGTGAGCACGTGAGTGCATTTGTATGCATGAGTTTCTGGGCTGAGTTCTCCAGTAATGACTTAAAATTCATTGTGTGTGTGTTAGTTACTTAGTTGTGTCTGACTCTTTAAGACCCTATGGACTGTAGCCTGCCAGACTCCTCTGTCCACGGGATTTCCTAGTCAAGAATACTGGAGTGGATTGTGATTTCCTTCCCAAGGGGATCTTCCCGATCCAGAGGTTGAACCTGGGTCTCCTGCATTGCAAGTGGATTCTTTACCATCTGAGCCACCAGGAAAGCCTTTTGGAGTCCATTAGGAAAACACAAATACTGTACAGAAACCGTAACAGAGACTCTATTTTCCATCTGCTGAAGATTCATCTCCCCAAAAGGATCAGCTCAACTTGGACGCCTGACTCCAGTGGAAGCAGTCTGACCCTGGAGGAGCCAGGACAACAGTGCCAAGATCCCCCAGATGCCCTGTGTCTCGGCCACCGTGGGCGCCCAGGACAGTGTTTCACCACTGGGGTGGCTTCGATTGCTCACTCATGCATTCATTCAACACAGGCAGTGCCTACTGTTCACAGCACTAGAGATGCAGGCAGGCCTGGCCTTCAGGAGGCCTGTCCTTAGATGAGTAAATAATGAGCATGATGTCGGAGCAGTATGGAGGACAAACAGCAGGACAGCAGAGTAAAGACAGACCAGCTCAGAGAAGGGCAGTAAGTCAGGTCCCATCGCTCACCTCCGCCACCCTCTCCTTAGAGCAGAGGGACCCTTAGAGAGGAAAAGACATGCACCATTCTCATCTTGGGGAAACCTGCTGGGTCAGCGCCCAGTGCTTCCCCACATAGCTCTCCTCCTGGGCTGGGCTGTGTACCCCAGTTCCCCTGCAGTTTGGCCAATGGGAATCTGGCCCAATTGGCATTTGCCAAGTCCAGGCCCAGCCGTCCTGTGCCCCTCGCTCTGGAGCTCTGAGTGACCACCCTCAAGTGACCGTTCCAGGAGTAAGAAATAAGCAAGTATTGAGTTACATTTCTGAAATTGTGGGAAAGTTTGTCATAGCATCAGCTCACCCTAAGCCACCCTCTCTTCCTGCAGTCTGCGTCGGAGCAGACATCGACTTGGAGGTAGCCTCCCTCCAAGGGCTGCAGACACATTAGACATCTGAGGAGCAGAGGACACACTCCCTCCAAACCACAGCAACGCTTCAGACTGGAAACCAGGAGAGCTTGCCCCCAGTGACTCTGAACTGTGACCACTGGATTCCAGCATGTGGAATGTGCAGCTCTGCTCACCTGACGCCGGACACCTCGCCGGTCGCCAGCAAGGTCCGCCATCGGAGCTTGCGTCTACAAGGATCTGACAGCCTCTGCCTGCTGTTGCTTGCCTGCCCCACGTGCAAACTTTGTGTTAACTTGGGAGGGGGCGTGTTTTCCCCCATTGGAGCATGTAGACATCACTGTGGCTTGTGAGAAGATGTGTCCCCATCAACATGCCCGCGGGCCAGTGGGGTGGTGAGCCCCTGCCAGTGGGGGGAAGCCAGCCCTCCCCCTGCCGTCACCAGCCACAACTTCTCTGTCCCTGGGACCCTGGAGGGGGTCAGGAGGAAAGCACACCTGTGTCTTTTCCTCCATCATCCAGCAGAGGACAGACACAGCAGGACCAATGGACCTAGCAGGTCCTGGGGACCCTCGCAACACAAGGCTCTGCCCGTGGAAGTCTCCTCCCCTTTCACAGGCCTATGTGCAGCCTGTGAGGCAGAGGAGGGGATGTCCATGCGTCAGGTGATACTAGCGTAACCTGGGAGACTGGGAACCAGGGCAGTAGAATATTCCAGCAGTGCTTCTGCCTGGCTGGCCGTAAATCTGAGATTCCAACAATTCCTCTTCGGGTTCGGGTTGGATTAACATGCTAGAGCAGCTCACAGAATTCAGAAATGTGCACTCACTGGCTTGTCAGTTTATTGTAAAGGCTGTGACTTGGGAACAATCGGATGGAAGAGGGGTGTGGGGTGAGGCGGGGAAAGGGCACCCCAGATCTCCATGTGCTCACCCCCGAGGCTCTCTGAACCCCATCCTTTTTGGTTTTTATGGAGGCTTCATCACGTCAGCATGATTGATTAAATCATGGCCATTGGTTCAACCTCCAGTCCCCTTTCCATCCTGGAGGTAGGACAGAAGTACAAGTACCAGCCCTCTGGTCTCAGGGTTGGTCCGCCTGGTGACGAGGGTCCCCTGCTTTCCAAAAGTCCCCTTGTGCATAAACTCAGATGTGCTAGACAGGGTTTGCTATGAATGTCTGCAGACATCTTTTTCACTCTTATCTTTTAGGAAACTGCACAGGCTTTAGGAGTTCTGGTGAATAACGGGGATGAACACCAAACTATGTACTTCTTAAGTCCCAGCATCACATGTGGAGAAGGCAGAATGATGTTCATGACACGTCACTGTGGCTGTGATGTGTGTGTGGTGGGGCGTCTGACCTGGGGTCCCTGCAAAGTTTGAGGCTTCATCTCTGCATATTAAACACCACCCTCCCTTTCTGCATCAAACAGAATAGGAAACAAAACAGACAAATCAGGCCAAGGAATGAAGATGACGGCTTAATAACAGAGTGGGGCAAGGCACTCTCCATGGATGGCATTGTCTACTGGAATTCTCACTAGCATTTTATCAAATTATTGCTCATATTGGGTTGCAATTTTCATTCAAAGGGAAGAAGAAAATGCTAGTTGATGGCCTTAATTATTGAAACATGAATTTGTGAAATGAGTCTTTCCCTCCTTCAGGAAAAGCAACCTCATGGTGGCTGTCAGGAGAAGATGACACCAAGGGAAGAGATACAGAACTGCCCCCTGGCATCCCAGGCTCATTCTCAGGCCCTCTGACTTCACCAAGGTCACTGTCAGCACAGAGAAGCCATCATTCTCCATTTAGCATCTTAGTCATAATGGGGAAGAAGTATGAACACACAGATCAAAGGAAGATGTCAGAGGTCAAGGGCCATGAACCAAGTTCCTGTCCCATCTCCTCCCAAGCACCAGAGTCGTCATTTGACAGTGACCGGAGAGAGAGGACTCAAAGCGAGCAGGCCTGTCCACCCTGGAGGATGCGACCACCCTTATGACTTTTTTCTGTTCTGTGCAATACTGATCTTGTTACTGAAAAGGCAAAATCTTGATCTTCTTGGACACCCAGGGCAGAGCCATCCCAGGCTCCGGGAACATGCCTACCAGGCTCAATTCTCGACATCCTGGGAGGAGAAGCCCAGACTAAAGCTGAGAGCAGCCCCCTCGGCTGGAGGCTCTCCACTCACCCTCACCAGCTGCTGCGGGAAGGGCCCGCGCGAGTTCTCTGGCACGTTGATGGGTGGGATGACCCAGTCCCGTTTCTGCCTTCTCAGCCCATTGGAGCTCTGGCGCTGTGGCCATGGCAGCAGTGTGTCTTTTGGAGGCTGGACAGGGTCCAGGACTGTGTTCTTCTTTCCTTTCTGCAGAAAGGGAGAAAAGAGGCAGAGGAGCCTGGTTAGGTGTTGCAGAGGAAAAGGCATCACTTAGAATCTGTGTGTGTGTGTGTGTGTGTGTGTGTTTGTGATTTAATCACTAAGTCGTGTTAGACTCTTTGCAAACCCATGGACTATAGGCTGCTAGGCTCCTCTGTCCATAGGAGTCTCCAGGCAAGAATAATGGAGTGGGTTGCCATTTCCTTCTCCAGGGGATCTTTCTGACCCGGGATTGAACTCTGGTCTCCTGTATTGCACGCTGATTCTTTACCATCTGAGCCACCAGGGAAACCCCTGGAATCTAGATCCAGGAAAAGACTGGATGGTGTTGGGAAAAGTGTGTATGTGTGGATATATACTAGGGGGAAAAAATTCTACCAAACCTCTCGTGTGTACAAAGAAATGGACTAAAGATTGAGTGGGGGTAAAGAAAATACAGCTGACTATTTAACAAGTAGATCAGGGCTTTTAAAGAGGAAAACAATGGGGAAAAAATGACAAAGGAAAGTACTCATACATTCTAATTTAAAACCCTTATTTATGGATGAATTTACAACAAATATGACGAGTTAATAACCTCACTATATAAAGAGTTCTTATAAATCAATAAAAATGGAACTTTATTATAACAGGAAAAAGACCACGAATAGATAATTACAGCAAAATAAATACAAAGGATTGATAAACTCATGAAAAATGTTCACATCTTCCAGTTATCAAACCAAACTAAAGCAGTGTGTCTTCCTCACCCATCAGAGTGGCAGGAGTAAACAAAGCTAATCCTTTGCACTGAACTGTATGCTGTGCGTCAGCAGGGGGTGATGGCTGAGGATGTGGGATTTGGTGTCACAGAGATCCTCGTCCAAAGATTTGTGGACATGGGGCAAGGCCCTCAATCTCTCTAAGCTTCAGCTGCTTCTTTTATAAAGTAGGGATGGTATAACAGTACTGAATTCAGAGAGTTGCTATGGAAATTAGACTGATAAGAGCCCATGCCTGATGGGAACCAGTGGGTCTGGATGTCGGCTGCTCTGAAGTCATGGACCTCATCACTGCTGGGACCAGTGTTTAGCCAGCGACTTTCAAGGACCTCAGAAAAGGTCCTCGCTCTTGACCCCATAACTCCAGAGCTGAAACCTGTCCCAGTGAAACTGTGTGGACAAAACCCTACAAATAAAGATGTTCATTGTAGTTGTCTTTATAATAATGTGTATATATAAAAGAGTAAAAATACCAGGAAAAAATTCTGGAATTATGATAGTAGTAAATAGTAGTTAAAGGCATTGCACTGCATTCATATTTTGGGATATTACATGTCATTAGAAGTTACTCTGAATACATGAAGAAATTCCATATGATAATAGTAAATGAAGAAACGGTGCCAAAGTTATAGGCGATATGAGTCCCATGATTTTTCAAAGGGTAGAGAAAAGGCTGGGAGAAAACACAGAAATGTGAACCCTGGTCTTCTCTAGTCACCAGTGAGTTTTATTTTACTTTATTTTTTTTACCTTTCTGTATTTCGGGATGTTATAATGTGCATGAAATTCTATAAATAAGAACTCCTGTGTACATGTGGCGCCTACACCTGTGTGGCCTCCAGGTTTACTCACGGTGCCCCGTGTGGCTGCTTCTGCACTTTCCACTGTTGATGTTCATTTTACTCCAAGCTTCAGAGCCAGGAGCACACGGGAACTCATGGTACGGAGACAGACCTTAGACCAGGATAGCCCAAGCCTGGCTGGAGGCACCTGGCCCTACATGGCCCTTCTCCAGTCACGGCATCGTCTCCACCCTCAACTGAGCTCTGGACCCAGTGAGAACCCGCTGGTCTTGGTATTGTCCGCTGTGGACAGAGAACCTCTCCCACTCCCTTTTGCAAAAAAGTTGCATAGAAATGTTAGACACACGCAGACAAAACTAACTGATTAAAAAAAACAACAACTTGTATCCTTCCTGAATGCCCAAACCTAATGTTGATTTTTCTGTTGTAGTTTAGTTGCTCAGTCGTGTCCAACTCTGCGACCCAGTGAACTGCAGCACACCAGGCTTCCTTGTCCTTCACTATCTCCCGGAGCTTGCTCAAACTCATGTCCATTGAGTTGGTGTTGCCATCCAGCTACCTCATCCTCTGTCATCCCCTTCTGCTCAGGCCCTCAATCTTTCCCAGCATCAGGATCTTTTCCAGTGAGTTGGCTCTTTGCATCAGGTGGCCAAAGGATTCATATTTAAGCTTCAGCATCAGTTCTTCCAATGAATATTCAGGGTTGATTTCCTTCAGGATTGACTGATTTGATCTCCTTGCTGTCCAAGACTCTGAAGAGTCTTCTCCAGCACCACAGTTCGAAGGCATTAATTCAGCCTTTTTTATTGTCCAGCTCTCACATCCATACACAACTACTGGAAAACCATAGCTTTGGCTGTACAGACCTTTGTAGGCAAAACCTAATGCTACATCAGCGGAAAAACCTATCTAGGCTAACCGTATTCCACTGAGACCCCCACTGGGACTTTCCCTACCAGGGGCCCAGCTGTCTTCCGTGTTGAATTCCTGCATTTAAGAGTCTGCGGCAGTTAAAAACCAAAAGGTTCCCTAGGTTGCATCCCACCTTCATCAGAAGGATCCGTGCTAGGTGTGTGCATCCCAAGGCCTTGATTTCTATGGAAACCTGACATCCTCCCAGCCTTGTGACCAACCCTGCGTCTCTCATGATGATGGGCGGGGTTGTCTCTAGGCTCCTTGATGAGCATCACAGAACAGCTTTCAGGTTGGTCCTAGCTGCACGTTGCCCTTTCCCTGGCAGCCAGAAAGTGAAAGTGTTAGTGGTTCAGTTGTGTCTGACTCTTTTTGACCCCGTGGACTGTAGCCCACCAGGCTTCCCTGTCCATAGGATCTCCCAGGCAAGAATACTGGAGTAGGTTGCTATGCCCTCCTCATGGGAATCTTCCTGGGCCAGGGATTAAACCCAGGTCTTCTGCATTGCAGGCAGGTTCTTTATCGTCTGAGCCACTTAGGGAAGTCCCTGGCAGCCAGGAGGCAGATGACTGCTCCCCATGTGCCCCGGGAACTTCATGGGCACTGAACATTCTCCACTGTCTCTGCCTGTATCCTTCCTCCCTTCAAGGCCACAGGAAGGTCATCCCTTCTCTACCAGGGGACCCAGAGAGGCCAAGTCACTTCTGAAGGCCACTTAACTCATTAGGCAGAGGCAGGATCTGAGCGCCAGGGGTCAGGCCTCAAGGTTGGAGCATCTGGCTGCATGCCACCCTCACTTCTGGGGTCTCTTCATCAGGTCACATCCCCTCTAGGAGTCCTCATGTCAGCATGCAGTGGGTTGGTTAGACAGGGACATTCCCATCTAAGAGGCCCAAAGACATTGGTTTATCTCTGAGTTCCCCGCAGGTCAGCTTGCAGGATAGAAACGCAAAGTGTGAGATCCCAGCCTGGACTCATGCCCTCTGGGGTGGGGCCTGCGGTGTGTGTTTACAGAGCCCTCCCGGGGACCAGGGGCTGTCACCCTTCATAGACGTAAGACCTTGCCCCTCAGGAAATGAGGGTCACCTGTCCCAGCAACTGCCTCAGGAGACAGGAGGGGGACAGTGTTTGTTCTGAGCTTGTCAGCATGAGGGCAGCAGCTGGAATCAGCCAGATGCACCTTGCAAGATGGTGGGGGTTGGTGGGCCGGGGCAGGGGTCCCAGCCACAGGTACAACCTCTGGGAGGCGAGGACTGGACATCTGGGCTCCCCGCACGTCTCCCTGTGTGCGGTGCAGAGAACACAGGTCTACCTGGGCACCTGCTGAGGCTCACGTGCCTCTGAATCTCAGACTCAGGATCTGAAAGGTTTTCATTGAGCTGTTCTATTCTCCTTTAAAAAACCTGCCTCATCCTCCTTTGCTGAGGCTGCGCCTCCATGGCGTTAATTTCCCTAGTGTTGTTTAAATAAATTGCACATATTTGCTACTATTTTAAAGCTGTGAGACAAATGTAATAACAAAATCTGGAGAAGATCAATGCCAGACCTGAGCTAGCTTCGCCGGGATGGGAAGACACACCCGCTCCTCTGGGGGAGGGACGCCAACACCAACATGGACGAGCCATTGCCCACGGACCCGCAATGACCTCAGGCCGCTCAGATCATGGCTCGCAAACCCAGATGCACAATCACACAGATGGGAAATAATGCTGTGGCCGCTGTGGAGAGCATCTCTGAGCAGATGACAGCAGGCCCATTTCCCCATGTGCCAAGGTCACCAGTGCTTCTGAGCCACAATGGTGGATGTCGGGTGAGACATGAATGTGGCCTCTGTGCTCCTGTTACTAAAAACCACACGTGTGCGTGTTCATGTCCAGGCCTATATAGGGACATGCATGTATGGACACGGACACGTATGTATATGTGTACATGTGTACATATGTGTGTGCTCTGTATGTCTCTCTCTCTGTATATAAGGTATCACAACTTTCTCAGAACCAAGAGCTTGGCCCTGACCCGGTGACCAAACCCACATCACTGGTTCCTTACAGATACTTCAGCTCAAGTCAGAGGCCTTGTAAGTGGTAGGCGGAGATTCCTGACTGCTGGGCTGGCCTTGGATTCGGCCACACTCGTACCTGCAGGTCTGCAGAACGGTGAGCACTGAGGAAATTGCCTGGTGGTCTGGTTGGACCCTCGATCCAGCCCACCTGCCCGCAGAGTTGGCAGCTGTGGGGATGGTATGCAGCAGGGGGTGGCATTTGAATCCTGACGCGGTTTCCCTGAATTCTGTACGTCACCCCCTGCACCTCTGTCCTGTGAGTCTGGGTGGCTGCTGGCTCTGGGGACTCCTTGGAGCCCTGACCCTGGGATGGGGTGGCAGGTGGGCTTCTACAGGGACACCTGGAGGGGCCAGGGCTGTCCTGCCCACAGGTATGCCTTTCCCCAAGAGGGCAGATGAGGGTGGGGACCATGGCTCCCAGGCACAGACGATGCAGAGACTGGACGTTCGTTTGTGAAGCCCTGAGTCTGCCTGCTCCTTAATCGGCTCTTATTTACAAAGCGTCTCTCCTTTGAGATGGCCTCTCCCACTGAGCCTTAATCGATCGGGCTCAGCACTGGATTCTTCTGCTGAGGCGGCTCTGAAACGGTGAGCTGCCCAGAGGAGCTTCCCTAGCGGGGGTGGAGTGGGGGGTGTCCTTGCACCAGGCCTGGACCCTGAGTGAGTCTTTTACTTCCCCTGGGCCTCTTTCCCTCTCCAGAGGCCAGACGAGCTCTGGGGGCAGCTGGGCTGTGGGCCAGAGGTGGGGAGCGTCTGTCTCAGGTCACAGTCCGGGGAGGTTAGGTGGTCTCACTCCTAAGCGATACAGGTGAACTACAGGGTCACATCCTCAACAGACATGCACCCTGTAAAGAAAACACCCAGTGTTTGTGTGGCTGCTTGGGCTGGTCCCCCGGGAGGGGTGTGCGCCCCGCTCTGCCTGTGGCTCTTGGGGGTCTGGGGTGCCCAGGACAGGGTCTAAGATCCTTCCAGGTCACCTTGTCTCTGGGCTCAGTGCTTCTCTCTTGGCAGGGTTTCTGGACCAATCTCAGGTGTAGCATCCTCTGTCCAGCGATAAAGGGATGCACCCTCACACTCAGGAACACACTTCAACAAGCTCAGGAGAGAAAGGGACGCAAGGGAAGGCCACAGCCCCAAGTCCACAGACAAGCTGCACGATGCCCCCCATCAAAATCATCACTTTCTACCCTCTCCCTGCACTGAGCCCAAACCTGGAGCCCAGCAGTGACCCTTGTGCCAATGTCCCCAAGGTGGCTTTCTCCCCAGCTCCTCACCGGGCACACTGTCTCATTTTCTTAAGTTCCCGCAGCCCTGCACCCGCCCAGCTCTGAGCTCCTTTCAGCGAGGTTGTCCTCTGAGTCTGATTATCAGCGTAATTGAGAGCGACTCCCTGGTGAGGTCTTCAGGGACTCGCCGACATCAGGAAGAAGCTGGGTCATTTCCCTCCCATCATCGTTCACAAGTGAAAGATGAATAATGCAAAGCTATCCTGGGGCAGGTTTTAAATTATCACTTCTTTTTTCTTTCCTTTTTTTTCAAAAAGGAAAAAAAAATGAGAGAGAGAAAAGTGTTAGGGGAGGACGATAGTCATACGCTCCTCCTCCGATCTATATGCAAAAACTTATAATTGGTTATATTTTCCTGTTATCCAACCACTCACTGGTAGGAACACAGAACTATGAAGAGCCGAGTGCAAGCAAATAGGTGACTCAGAGAACACTCAGAAGTGAGCAGGGAATACAAACAACCCAGGTTCTGTCTCCAGTGTAGAAACTCCTTCTTGGCCATTCTGGATTGAGGAGGGTGTCAACTGGTTAGCAGTGGGTAAGTGGAGAATATTCACCTCTCCCGGTGATGGGAGTGCAGGTGAGGGTCCCACCATGAGCCAGTCTGAGTCCTGGGGCTCTTGGCTGTGCCTGGAGCAGGTGGACAGGGAGCAGGGCCTGGGACACAAGCCCAGGTCATCACACATGGGTGCCCAGCCCTTCAGTAAAGTGCAGTGAGCTCCACTGTCCTCCAGAGAAGATGGCTCCCCAGAGGCCTCTGCCCTCAGGGGATGACGCGGATCTGGAAGTGGCTTAAAAACTCCCAGACCACAGTGTGTTTCTTAAGAGCGCCCAGTCACCCCACCCTTCAAAGATGGGGTCACAGATGAAGCCTGACACCCCACAGTCATTGCACGGAGTTGTCGGGTCCCAGGCTGCTGTGCCTCAGAGCCATAAATTTCCCCCACTAAAAAGTTATTTATTTACTTTTGGCTGTGCTGGGTTTTCGTTGCTTTGCAGGGTTTTCTCTAGATGTGGCAAGTGGGGGGTACTCTCCAGTTGTGGTGCACGAGTTTCTCGTTGCAGAGACTTCTCTTCTCGGGGAGTACAGGCTCTAGGGTGCACGCCAGCTTCAGTAGTTGGGGCACAGGGGCTCAGGAGTTGTGGCTCCCTGGCTCTAGAGCACAGGCTCAGTAGTTATGGCACCTGGGCTTAGCAGCTCCGTGGCATGTGGGATCTTCATGGGCCAGAGATCGAACCTGTGTCTTCTGCATTGATAGGCGGATTCTTTACCACTGGGCTATTAGCGAAGCCCCCCGCCCCACTTTCGAGAGAATAGCATAAGCACAAGTCCACCCGATTCAATAAAAGCTAAATTTATTAGAAAATGTTCAAGCTAGCTCCCTGTGGGACCTGTCCACCAGGCAAGGTAACCCTGATGTCCACAAGGACGCTTCTTAATCAAGGGGTGCAGGGTGGGCTCCCTCCCCCCAGAGGTGATAGTGGGCTCTCACTACCCTGGGCAGCTCCTTCTGGGGAAGGTGCCCCACACATTCCACCGCCCTTGATGGGCAGTGCAACCCCGGACCCTTAATGCTGAGAGAGGAGGCTTCTGTGAGGCTGGAGCCTGTGGCTGCAATTTGCATAAGCAGGTAAGAGAGGGATGATGCAGGCAACAGGGAATCCTGTTCCTTAACCTGCTAGTCTTCCCTGCTCTCTGGTCTCTAGGCTGGCCATGTTCCGGGGAGCCATGTGCCAGCACCTCTCTGGGAGGTGGACGCGCAGCTGAGGGTCGGAGGTCTGGGACCAGGACCTGCACTCAATTTCCTGGGAGATGCGGGGAGAGGAAGTCCTCAGGTGGAAGGCCCTGGGAGCCCTGATTAGGCTGGGCTGCTTCTCTTTCATCACAGAGGTCAACCTGTGCCCGTGAGTCTCACTCTACTACCATCTCTGGGTACCCACCCCTTTCCTTTAACCGGCATCCAGCCCTGCCTGCTCCTGCACCTTCTTAAAGTGACCAAGATTGCTCGCAGTCTCACTGGACCCTCTTGGGGGCCTTGATATTGGGGAAGGGAGTGGCCCATCCCAGCAGAAACATGATGGTGTAGGGCTTGGTGCTCCCAGGTTACAGAATTTGTGGGTCTGTGCTCAGAATGAGACATGAGGGGATGACACGCTGTGTCTGCGTGTGGACTCACACTGTGTGTGATGGATCGCAGGTGCATGAGAGTCAGGCTCAAGTATCAGTGTTATTTAGGGCTCTCTCCTTGGTCTCTGATTCACCAGCCTTCCTGTTTTCATTGCTTCCTTACAGCTTTGGGTTAAACATGCTTCAAATAAGGAAACAGCGTCCTACCCATCCCAACTCCCCCAAATGTCAGGTCTAGTACTGATTTTCACTGAGGATAATTAGATTTTATGAGAAAAAAATAAAGGCACCAAAATCTATAAGATAGTTCATTCCTCTACCTCTGACTTCCCTTTCAATATACATTTGAAAAATGGTACATTTTGTTTGCCTGCAAGCATGTATATTTAAAATATTTAACTAGGGTTCTGTCTGCAGCCTTCTGGCTGGTTTCCATGGCAGCTAAGGACCGACAGAATAAAATGGTATTTAACAAACACAAAATAAAACAACAGAAAGATAGCTCCCTTCTTTAACAAATAGAGCATGGGAGCCATTCTAAACAAACATTTGCATGAGTTTGGTTCTGAAAAGGCACTTAGTGGAATTTTTTTTACATCCACAACACAATGGGGAAGACCAATGCCCTATCCTTGCCCCCCTCAAAGCAACTATGGTATTTCTTACTTCCCATCTCTTCTAAGATGGGGAGACTGTTTTGAGAATTCCCATAAAAGTCATGGAAAGAAAGGTCTCCTGCACGAAACAGCATGATTATTTCCTTGTGTATCCATATTTGGAAGGAAAGTCTGAAGCTAACACTTCTGTGCTCACTGCCTGGTGTGCGGGGGATGCGGGGGTGGGGTGGAATGGGGGATGGGATGGACTCCTCAACCCCCGGCCTCGTTCACTTGTACCCAGAACAACCCAGGAAGGGACGAGCTGACACGGTCGTCACTCATACCTGGGCAGAGGTCCAAGGACTGGCCAGGTTCATACAGCTGTGACGGCGGCTGGGGTCTGAACTCGGCCTCCCTGTTCCTCACTCACAAGGTGAAGCCCTGACGTGGAGGGCGGATGTCGCCTTGCTGTGCTGTTCTGAGACCACTGTCACTGTTGCCTAAGCAGACGGGTCAGGGACTGTGGGGGTGGGAGCATCCCTGGGAAACCACTGAGCCCTGGTTTTTCAGGCGGCTTGTTTCCATCATCATTATCCTTAGGGAAGCTTTGTGTTCTCAAGTAGTTTGAAAACCTCATTTCTCTTAACAGACGCTCAAAGCACACCCCTTGCCCTCTCCAGCCTTGTGTCCCCTGCAAAACGAAGACACAGGATAACGTGTCTCCCAGGGCCTGAGAAGTTCCCCCTGATCCCACCTGGCTCTAAACCAGGCTCTCTGCACTGCCAACATGTGGAAGCAGGGCGTGCTCTGGGGGGCGTCCTGTGCACTTGTAGGGTGCTTGGGTCCACGCAACGCCAGGAGCACCCCCAACTCTCTGTGACAACCCAAACTCCAGGCTTCTCCTCCTGGAGAAGCCCCGAGTGCCCCGCTGGGGGACCTGCTCTAGAGAATTAGGAAAATTATGTTTTGCCAGCAACAACGTAAATGAAATTACTCTTTAGTTTACAGAAAGAAGTACAATTACGGTAAGAGAAGATAAATAAATTAGCAAGTTGAGCCAAAATGTATGACTTTTTTCTGGAGTTGCAAGCGGTGGGACTGGTTGGGATCGCTCACATTGGTGTCAATTAGTGAGAAAAACGGTCAGTTTCGTCAACGTGGATGATTCTGGAAGGCTTCGGTCAGGATGAGCATTTTGTGGGTGGTGAGGGAGGGTCTCTTTCTGTTTGTACTTGCATCTTGTTTCCTGCACAGCTGCAGGAGAGGCGATGAGGGATGGAGGGGTGTGTCCTGCAGAAGTGACGGGTGTCCCTTCATGGGAACAAGGAGGCAGAGTGGGGGACTTGGCTGGGTGGGGATGGCTTCCGCCCTCTGAGGCTTTTGTATTTTCAGGAAAAAGAGAAGCTGAGAGGGAGGAGGTGCTAGGATCCAGGTGGTGGGTACTGGGTGGTGGGACCTCCTGGAGCAGGGAACGGACAGTGGCCGGCCGGAGCACAGTGGTGAGATGCGATGGTCCCCATGGGGCAGGAGAGGCAGCCAGGCCAGCCCCTGGGGGCCTTCACCCCACTTAGTAAACCAGCCCTGACCGGAGCCCACTCCTTGCCTCTCTCTCAGCAGAGACACAGCAGGAAGCAGGCTGGGCATGGTGCTGGCCCAGCCAGGGTTGCTGCAGAAAAAGCCTCACCCTCCCACCCTTGCTCTCAGCTCCCCCGGAACGTCGACACATCTTAGAATAGACACAAATGCCTCTCGAAGGGCCACCTGACCTGGGCTCTGCCTAAGGGTGCTCCCCTAGCCCGAGGGTGCTCCCATCTCTATCTGCTTTTCCTATCTCCGGTCTCGAATCAGATGTCACACTCCTGGTCTCCTGGACAGACCAGCAGCCTCTGCCTTCTACCGGCCCAGCCCTGGGCCATTCCGCACTCCCAAGACAGGCCAGGGAAAGTGACCAGTGATTATCAAGCCTTTCTCCCTGGGCCTGGACCCTGGACACCTCTCCTCTGCAAAACGCAGACCCTGACACTCATTCAAGGACATCAGCAGCCTGAAACATGGTCCGAATTGGCCCTTTTCCACCGTGTCACTCCTGCTCTCCCTGGGGCAGCCGGGAGCCCTCCAAAACTGCAGAAGGTGCAGTTTCCAGGGGTTGGAACTCACTCCTGCTTTTGCACTTGCAGAGTTAACAGCTGCGGATTTCTGGGGAGCACTGTGCCCCCACTGAGGTCTAAAACTGATCACCCATCACTGGGTGGGTCCACCTGGCTGTGGTCAGTATGGATTTCCTTCCTGGCAGTCTGTGTGGGTCTGTGACACGGACACTCGGTTCTCGAGTCCCCCAGGCAGTCAAGCCTGTGCCTGAAGCACCGAGCTCACCATCACGCATGAATGTGGCTGCCACCCTCCGGAGAACAGGCACATGGACAGCAGTGTGCTTGCTCGCCAGCCGTACTCTCACGTATTGGCCACACTGGGAATCTCTGTTTCTGTCACGTGGAGGCCACCTTTTGGAAAAGCATAAAAGGACCGTTTTGCTACTTTCTGAAGGTGCGTGCACACTCTGCTTCCAGGGCTCCACCTGATGACCTTCACGTGCTTTCCCTAGCTGACACTGCGTGTGGCAGGCTCCACTGGCCCCCTTTGGTTAAGACTCCCAAGTGGGCAGCGTAGGGTTAAGGCATGGGTGCTGGTCCTCTGGCGCTCATGAAGGGCTGCTCGGGGGCCAGCCTTTCCTTAGGGCCTCATTGCTGGGGAGGGGGGGCGCAGGGTGTGTCTCAGAAACTGCTTCTCAGCCAAGTCCTCTCCATTCTGTGTCCTGTCACAGATCTGAGTGTCTGTGATACAGACGGGCTCCTTCTACTCACAGAGGCAGACCGTGGGGATGGGGCTTTAACACCTGTGGTCTTGGCAAGATGTCCTGCTGGGACTGGAGACCCAAGCAGTGGCAGGAAGAGGACAGGAAGCTCCGAACTCTCATCCACCTGGATGTCTCCACCCAGCGACATCCCCAGTGACTGACTGTCCTGGGCCCACCAAAGACAGGGGCTTCCACGGCAGACGCTTATGTCATGATTCTGGAGGCTAGAGGCCAAGACCAGGTGTGGGAAGGGCAGTCCCTCCGCAGGGCTGAGTGAGAGGCTCGCCCCAGACCCCTCTCCTGGAGTCTGGTGGTTGGCGGTGTCCTTGTTTTGCAGAAAGGTCACCTCCATCCTTGTCTTCATCTTCACACGGGTCCTGCCCGGGACTGTGCCATTGTGCTGTGCTTAGTCACTCAGTCGTGTCTGACTCTCTGCGACCCCATGGACTGTATCCTGCCAGGCTTCTCTGTCCATGGGATTCTGCAGGCAAGAAGACTGGAGCGGGTTGCCATTTCTTCCTTCAGGGGATCTTCCTGGCCTAAGGATTGAACTTGCATCTCCTGCATTGGCAGGCAGATTCTTTACTGCTGCACCATAGGGGAAGCACCAAGGACTGTGTCTGTGTTCAAATTTCCTCTTTAATAAGTTCACCAGTCCCGTAGGATTAGGGTCCCTCTGCCCCGAGGACCTCACTGGAACTAATTACGTCTGACAACCTGGTCCCATTCTGAGGAACTGTGGGCTAGGACTTCCCCACAGGAACTCTGGGGGCACAGTTCAGCCCAACACTTGGGGAGGTGGAAATCCCAGGGAAAGATGGCGCTTTGGCATCTGGGCTCAGGCACGGGATAACGTGCGACTGAGTTTATCTTTCATAGATGCTGACACACTCTACAATCTAATATTCGTTTCATAAACAACAGTTTCCTTTTTCGCAAACTATACCCACTTCCAAGTGCTGCACAGCCAGCCAGATGACGAGGGTGCAAGAACTTGATCTCAGCATCGACTGTGAGGCCGAACGTCGCTCCAGTTCCTTGGGGGCGATGCAGCTCTCCCGTGGGAAATATGTGACCTCATTTGCATTTTCTAATTGAATTGCTATCAGCTTTCCTGCAAGACTGCACACAAAAACCTTCTTCCAGATTCCAGCCCTGCTGGTATTACCCACAAAAAGACCGCCTTTAAATGGTTGCTAAGAAGGGAGAGGAAAGGGAGAAGTTGCCAGGAGTTTATGGTTCACCTGACCGTAAAGCTGCTTTTGCCCACTCCCTGAGAGTCGCTGAAATAACGGACGAGGGAGACCGTGCTTGATGGGACCTGACACGAGAGAGCAGGGATTTACGGAGCCGGGAAATTAGGGGGTCCCTTTGCGCCCTCCTCCAGGGATTCACATCAAGTCTCCTTTCATGAGAGTTTCTTGGGACTTTTAACGCTGCAAATGGCTCCTTTGCAGCAGGCCCTTTGACTTCCCTGGTGAATCAGACCAGGGCATCTACCTGCAATGCAGGAGACCCGGGTTTGATCCCTGAGTGAGGAAGATCCCCTGGAGAAGGACATGGCCGACTCACTCCAGTATTCTTCCCTGGAGAATTCAACGGACAGTGGAGCCTGGCAGGCTACAGTCCATGGGGTCACAAAGAGTCGGACATGACTGAGTGATTAACACTTACACTTTGTGTTTCTAGAAACTTCTACCAGCAGAATTCCCACTTGCGGTGTCCCCCTTGAACTCCCCACCTTTCCAAACCCAGCCAGAAAGCCCTCTGCATGCACTGAAAAGATGCTTTGAAATTGTGAAGTATAAAGGACCTGTGGAAAAGTGCTTGCAACTTCAGTAAACAAACACAGGAATGATAACAGAATGAACACCTGGCCCGGTACCCCCACTCATTCCTCAAAGCCCCCTAGGTCTGCCTCCTCCTGCTTCCTCTGTGAGGTTGTACACACATTCCATGTTGTCCACGTCTGGACCACAGTCTGCATTTCCTGGCCCTCTGTCCCTCGGTGCATGTCTGTGGGATTTGCCTTCCCGGTTCATTTTTGCTGCTACACAGAATTTCACTGCATGAAGCCACCACCAGGTTCTTAAACAACCTAGTGCCGATGAGCCTTTGGGTTCTTTTCAGGTTCATCAAATTCTGGTGCAGAGCTCTTGGTATGGATGAGCACATACTTCCTTGTACCTATAACCAGCGGCATGATGAAAAATACACGCTTGGTCTCTGCTCCTCATTCCTGACACAGAGCTCTTGAAACCCCTGCAACCTCTGCAGTGATGGATTGACAGGGGTACCTAACCCATGGCTCCTAAGTCCCTAGGAATTTCCTGGATGATAGAGCATCTTTTGTTCTAGTGAAGTGACTCTGGGTGGGCTCCTGGAGGGGGCTGGTCACCAGAAAGTCTGAGTCATGATTAGGAACTTGGAGCTGTCAGCTCCCTGCCCACTCTATCCTCTGGGCAGGGGAGGGGGCTGAGTTGAGAAGTTGAGTTCATGGATCCTACCTGCGGGATGAAACCTCCATAAAAATCCCTGAGCTCTGGGGTGTAGAGAGCTTCTGGGTTGGTGAACACATCCATGTGGTGGGAGGGTGGTGCACCCATCACCACGGGGATAGAAGCCCTTGCATTTGAGATCTGTCTGGACCTCTCCCTATGTAGTGCTTGACCTGGACATTCCTTCATGATAAACTAGGAAGAGTAAGTGTGTGCTGCCCCCAATTCTGTGAACCTTTGTAGCAAATGATTGACCAGAGGTGTGGGTGGTGAGAACTGAGTTGGACAGGAGCGAGCAACCAGGAGGAGACTCACCACTTGTCACCCACATGTGACGGGAAGTGGGCTTGTGGACTGAGCCCTGAGCCTCACGGTCTGTGCTGACTCTGGGCTGTGAGGGTCAGAATTGAAATAAATTAGAGAATACCCAGTTGGTGTCCATGGAAAGTCAGAGGATTGGCTGGGGTGGAAAACCTACAGCTTTGGTGTCAGAGGTGTGAGAAGAGGAACAGTTTTCCTCTCAACTAGGCAAAGGTATATTCAGATTTAAATGGAAAATGCTGATTGTTATTGGAGAGGCTGTACCATAATGCATCCCCACCAAGCACATGGGAATGCCATTTCTCCACATTCTCATTAGAGAAGATCCCCTGGAGGAGGGCATGGCAACCCACTCCAGTATTCTTGCTTGGAGAATCCCCAGGGACAGAGCAGCCTGGCAGGCTGCAGTCCATGGGGTTGCAAGGACTTGGACGTGACTGAGCGACTAAGCACAACAAAGGGGTCACTTGACTTTTCCCCTTTCGGGTACCCCATTGGCCCAGCATCACTTACGGAAAAGACAGTCCTCCTCCACTATTCTAAGTAGGCTTGACAATTTTTTTTATTAAGGGGTCACACAGTTAAATATTTTAGACATTGCAGGTCAAGAAGCAAAGTCGAGGATATTAATTTAAGTGCTTATACAACCATTTGAAATTACAGAAACCATTCTTAGCTTGCAGGCATCAGCAGGCAGGTGGCAGGTCAGATGTGACCTGTGAGCTGCAGTTTACTGGCCTCTGCCATCCAGCGCCACTCATAAAAAATCCAATGTTGGCACCGTGTGTATTTGACAAGGTAAATCAAGTCATTTATGTGAAGTTGGCGAATTTTGTTGTATAAAAGTTAAACCTCCATGAAGATGAAAGTGAAAGTGAGTTGCTCACTTGTGTCCCACTTGTTACAACTCCATGAACTATACAGTCCGTGGAATTCTCCAGGCCAGAATAGTGGAGTGGCCTTTCCCTTCTCCAGGGGATCTTCCCAACCTAGGGATCAAACCCAGGTCTCCTGCACTGGAGGCGGATTCTTTACCAGCTGAGCCACAAGAATACTAGAGTGGGTAGCCTATCCCTTCTCCAGAGGATCTTCCCGACCCAAGAATTGAACTGGGGTCTCCTGCATTGAAGACGGATTCTTTACCAACTGAGCTATCAGGGAAGCCTTCCATGAAGATAAGACTTTCCAAAATGTTAAATAGTTTTTCTGGACTATCCTGTTCCATTTGTTTGATCTCAAACAGTACCACCTAATGACTGTAGTTCTGTGGCTCTCAGATGGGGCTCCTGGGGAGCATGTGAGGATGACATGAGACAGCTTTGTTGCAAACAGGGGTGGCGGGCTGCTGCTAACATCTGGAGGGGGCAAGGGATGCTGGCAAACATCCCACAGTGCACAGGGCTGCCCCACATCAGAGATGATCTGGCTGCAAATGCCAGCAGTGGTGAGGCTGAGAAACTGGTGTGGTTTATTCGGAGTCTTGATGTCTGAAGCACCTGGGCCTCCCATTTTTGTGTCATTCTAGGTTATTCCTGCATGCATGCTCAGTCATTCAGTTGTGTCCAACTTTTTGAGGCCCCATGGACTGTAGCCCACCAGGCTTCTCAGTCCATGGGATTCTCTAGGCAAGAACACTGGAGTGGGTTGCCAAGCCCTCCTCCAGGGGATCTTCCCAAACCAGGGATCGAACCTACGTTTCCTGTGTCTCCTGCATTGCAGGCAGATTCTTTATCACTGAGCCACCAGGGAAGCCCTTTGTATTTCTCTTTAAAAATTTAAAGTCAGCTCTTAGCCTTTCTATAGAAAAGCAAAGAAAAAACATGTTGGATTTTTGGTGGGATTGTGTTAAATCTGTAGAAACCTTTGGGTAGAATTGACATCACCATAACATTAAACCTCTTATGAACAGGGTGTATCCCTCTATTTTCAAAGATCTTTAAGTGTTCTCAGTAATACATAGGGAATTCCCTGGTGATCCAGTGGTTAGGACTTCATGCTCTCACTGCCGAGGAGCCGGGTTCAATCTCTGGTGTGAGAACTAAAATCCCACAAGCTGCAGAGTACAGCCAAAGAGAAAAAAATTCCTCTCAGTAATTCGTAAGGGTCTTGTATAATTAATGCAGTTGTAACCGGTATCTGGTTCAGATTTTATTTTCTAACTATTCCTGGTCTGTTGTTGTTGTTCAGTTGCTCAGTCATGTCCAACTTTCGACCCCATGTACTGCAGCATGCCAGGCTTCCCTGTCCTTAACTATCTCCTGCAGTCTCAGTTCAGTTCAGTCGCTCAGTCGTGTCCGACTCTTTGCGACTCCATGAATCGCAGCACGCCAGGCCTCCCTGTCCATCACCAACTCCTGGAGTTCACTCAGACTCACGTCCATCCAGTCAGTGATGCCATCCAGCCATCTCATCCTGGGTCGTCCCCTTCTCCTCCTGCCCCCAATCCCTCCCAGCATCAGAGTCTTTTCCAATTAGTCAACTCTTCTCATGAGGTGGCCAAAGTACTGGAGTTTCAGCTTTAGCATCATTCCTTCCAAAGAAATCCCAGGGTTGATCTCCTTCTGAATGGACTGGTTGGATCTCCTTGCAGTCCAAGGGACTCTCAACAGTCTTCTCCAACACCACAGTTCAAAAGCATCAATTCTTTGGTGCTCAGCCTTCTTCACAGTCCAACTCTCACATCCATACACGACCACAGGAAAAACCATAGCCTTGACTAGACGGACCTTAGTTGGCAAAGTAATGTCTCTGCTTTTGAATATGCTATCTAGGTTGGTCATAACCTTTCTTCCAAGGAGTAAGCGTCTTTTAATTTCATGGCTGAAATCACCATCTGCAGTGCTTTTGAGCCCCCCAAAATAAAGTCTGACACTGTTTCCACTGTTTCCCCATCTATTTCCCATGAAGTGATGGGACCGGATGCCATGATCTTCATTTTCTGAATGTTGAGCTTTAAGTCAACTTTTTCAATCTCCACTTTCACTTTCATCAAGAGGCTTTTTAGTTCCTCTTCACTTTCTGCCATAATGGTAGTGTCATCTGCATATCTGAGGTTATTGATATTTTTCCCGGCAATCTTGATTCCAGCTTGTGTTTCTTCCAGTCCAGCGTTTCTCATGATGTATTCTGCATATAAGTTAAATAAGCAGGGTGACAATATACAGCCTTGACATACTCCTTTTCCTATTTGGAATCAGTCTGTTGTTCCATGTCCAGTTCTAACTGTTGCTTCTTGACCTGCATACAGATTTCTCAAGAGGCAGGTCAGGTGGTCTGGTATTCCCATCCTGCAGTCTGTAGAGATGCAATTGCTTTTACATCCAGCATCCTTGCTAACATTCATTAATTCCAATAAATTAGCCACAGATTATTTTGGATTTTCTACATTCACAATTATATAAACTACACATAATGCTAGTTCTGTTTATTCTGATTTCTTTTTCTTGCCTAAACTCACTGGCTTGCAGCTCTGGTGTGTGATGTAAGAGTGTCCTTGCCCTATTTTTGAAGTCATGGAAGGCTTTGAGTATTTGAACTGTAGTTCAGATGTTTGCTATAGATACTCTTTTTGAGATTAAGAATGGTTTCTTTTCCTCATTTGCTGAACAGTTTCATCTTGAATGGAAGTTAAATTTAATAATCACTCTTCAGATGATCATGGGATGTTTATTCTATTTTGCATTACTTGGATTAATGTTTAAGTGTTAAACCAAATCCTGATTTCTTGAAACAGACAAATGTGGCCATTGTTTATCCCATGTAAACATGGGTGGATTCATGTGTGTTAAAATTTTGCTTAGAGTTTTTTCCCATCTATTCTGAGTGGACAGGCATGTAACGATCCTCTCTCTCATGGTTCTTTCAAGGTCCTTGCTGGCTTTGGGGAAAGTTCCTGTTGGTTTCAACATGGTCCCCATTTGGTTGGGGAAGCCATCCCTCTTGTAGGATGAATTTTAACTCCTTATAGCTTGGGTAAAACTTATCAGTGGAGCCATCATGGTGAGAGTAATTTTTTGTGTGTCATAAAAATCTGAACTAAAACTTTATTCACAATAATAAAACAGTTCAGATGTTCCTTTCATGTTAATTTTTGTAAATTTTATATTCTAGAATGTTACCTATTCCATCTTTGTTTTCAAATATATTGGTATAAATTGTATATAATGTCCTCAAGTGACCTTTCTAATGTCTGTGTGATTGGTCCTGAAGTTCTCTTGTCATTCTAGATAGGAATTATTTTCAGGTTTTTTCTTAGTCTATCTGAGCCGACTTCTGTCTTTGTTGATTCTATTATTTTCTGTTTCATTATATTCTCCTCTTCGTTTTATTATTCCCTTCTTTCTACTTTGTATTTCATTTCCCATTTTTATAATTTCTTGAGATAAGTGTTAAAATTGCTGATTTTTTGCATTCTTTATCTTCTAATATATGTATTTAAGGCTAAACATTTCCACCTGGCATGACTTCAGCGATTAATACATCCCAACTGGTTTTATTACTCAGTTCAAAATAATCTCCCATTTCCATGTGATTTATTTTCTACCCAAGGGTTAAGAAGAAGGCATTTACTTAACTTCCAAATCTATGGGGATTTTTCAGTAATTTTCTTTTTTATTGATTTCTAGTTTAATTGCTCTGTGGTAAGAAGAACAGAAACTACATTTTGATTCTAAACTTCTGAAGCATTTTGACGTTTGCTTGACGTCTGGCTAAGTTTTGCAAGTGTTCTGAGTATACCTGTAAACAATCTGTATTTAGCCGCAGCGGGTTTCTGCGCTTTATGTACATTTCACCAAGGTCAGCCTTCTTAGTTCTGTGCTTCTAATCTTCTGTCTCCTTACTGATAGTCTGTCTGCATGCTCCATTGTTTACTTACAGATGTTAGTTAAAATTTACCATTAATTTCATACTTGTTTATTTGGCTGGTATTTCCCCGCCCCATGCTCTTACTTCAAGCTTTTCTGTATCCTTATACTTTTTAGATGTATCTTTTGTAAGCTACATGGTGGTGGTTTAGCTGCTAAGTCGTGTCCTACTCTTGTGACTCCGTGGACTGTAGACTCGTAGGACTGTGGCCTGCCAGGTACCCCACTGTCCATGGGATTCTCCAGGCAAGAATACTGGAATGGGTTGCCATTTCCTTCTCCAGGGGATCTTCCTGACCCAGGAATCGAACCAAGGTCTCCTGCATTGCAGGCAAATTCTTTACTGACTGAGCTATAAGGGAAGCCCTGTAAGCTGCATATGGATAGATTTTGAAAAATATATTGTCAGTTTGTTTTTTTCCAAGTACAAGAGTTAATCTATTTTTAATGATTATAATTAATAATATAATTGTAAATCTACCCCATGGGTCTTTGATTATTATCTGCTTTTCCTCTTAATTTTTAGTTATCTTATCTTGTTCCTCCAGTCATTTTCGGTTGAGTGCTAGAAATTGTATATAAAAGAAGACAGATATAATTTGAGGTCTGGCATGATACCTTCCCCTGGAGAAGATTGACATTTGCTTCTGGCAGGTGACTAAGGACACCAGCCATCTGGATCACCTCAATCCATTTACACAGAGTGACATTGTTCAAAGGCCAACCCTGCTTTGTAAGGGCGCACCAGCTGGTCTCCCACACCGGCACTCCTCCCTGTCCTCCCAGGCACCATCCTGGTGAGGACCCCGTGGCCGAGAAGAGCAAAGGATTCAGAGGGCTGGGACCATGCCAATGACAGCAAGAAGATCTATTTTTCACCTCTTTGGGGACGATGGTCTCATAGAGTCTGCACCCTGCCTGACCTCTCATCATCCCACATAATCCTCTTAACAACCCTTGGGTGGGATGTAGGCAGCATTGCTGTCCCATTTTCCAGAGTAACAAAGCCTCAGAGAGGTTGTATGCTTGTCCCAGAACATCAGCTGGTAAGCTGGAGGAGCTTGATCCAAACAGACAACCCAGGGCAGCCAGGCTCTGTTATGATGCTGGGCTCAGCTGTGCCTGGAAACTCCCTTATTTACTCCTTTCCAGAACATCAGTTCTCCCATGTAGCAAGAGATTGCAGTCACACAGCTCAGCTTCCCCACCTGTAAAGCGGGGACAGTGACAGTGTCCACTTTGGGAGATGGTGTGAGGATTGATGTGGACACACTTAGGGAAGGGTCCTAGAAAGTCAGGGTAAGGCTCTTTGGGTTTGAAGATATGAAGCACGGAGCCCTTAGCAACGAAGGTGATGGGAAATAAACAGGGAAGGACTGGCTCAGGTGGGTGGCAGGGAGGTACCCACTGTCTACACGGTCGCGTGTCATCTGTTCAGGGTGCGGCCCCATAGTCACCCCACGGATGCCCTTAACCTGGGACGTGGAATCTGCAGATCAGGTGCTTCTCGGCCCCGCCTGCCATGGGGTTGGAGGTGCACGCATCCTGGGGATTGTCTAATTGCAGTCACCTTCTTGGAAGATCAGGGGATTAACTGCCTCAGAAATCACTTCATTAACATGCTTGACAAATGGTGTCATTATGTTTTTAATTAGTGCCTTTTATCTGAGGCCATCTATGGGCTTTAGAGAGCCCTGCTCCTTGGCCACAAGGCACTGTTTCCGTTTCCGCATTGCAATTGCAATCAAGATGTAAGCCTTCTACTGCTGCCCTTGGCTCGGCCCTGGCAGGGAAGGGGGCCTCCCTGAGGGCCATGTTGCCCACCATGGCGTGGCTGGTCATGATCACTAAGGAAGGGATGGAAAACCACATCCATCTCAGGATTTTCAACATCCTTAAGGTGAGACTCATGGTCTGAGGGGCACCCCTGTTAGAAGTGTGTTTCAATACCTAGCTAGTTCAGCACACCCCTGAGGGCACTCAAGATGTCATCAGCAAAAGTGTCAGCCCACCTCCCAGGATAAGGCTAGCCACCGAGTCACTGATTTTCTAACCTAAATCACCTCCTGGTGGTTTAACAATATGGCTTAAAAATAAGACAAAAATGAAACACAGCCCCAGTTTTCCAAAGTGAGTTCCTCAGAACACCTGCCTTGAAAGATTTCCCATAAAGAAGGTTTCTTTGTCAAATAGGTTTGGGGAAACTTACAGACTGTCTCCCACTGGGGTTTGCTGAGCACTTTAGTCCTGTGAGGTTCTGGATAAATCTACAGAAAGGCATCTGGTCAGTCTGGTCTAACCCTCCACTTCCTGGGGGCCCTTCCGGAAGGAATACCCCTGGATGCTGTCCCTGACGGCCTGTCCTGCTTTAACTGCTGTGTGTCTTTTCTAGTGAACCTCATGCATATCGTAACACCAATGGCCACAAGGCCTCTCAAGGGTCCTCCCTCCCAATGGGTCCACCTTCATGTAGATGGACGAGCAGTTGGACCCACCATGCCGGTCCTCTGGGCCGCAATTTCTCTGCTGACCTAGCAGCCCCCAGCCTGAGGCCAACACAGCTGCTGAAACGCGGGCCAAGGTGAGAGCTGATCCCCTCAGACTCGGGAAACCTAACGTGGGCATTTCTGGGGGCTAAGGGGTCTGGACCTGGAGTCCTGGGGCACACGGGGCGGAGAGGTCTTTCAGGATGGGGGGGCGGTTGGGGGAAGGTGAATTCACCCCTCCCATCCTATCAACACAGTCACGCAGCTAAGTTAGAGGGGAAGTCAGAGGGAGGGCTGGGGCCTGGGGACATGGGCTGGTGTGTGTTTATGTGGTGTGCCCTTTCTCCTCTCCCTCCTCCCATTCCTCCCCCTCCTCTCTGAATCAGTCTCACACCAGCTACCCTGTCTGCCTTGTGCGGCCAGCCATGTGGCCTCTGTCTTACTTCTCGTTCCTCTAGGCCTCGGGAGCCCCCGGGCTGGGGGGCTGCAAGCTTAGGCAGGAGAGGTGCCCAGTGAGAAATGGAGCCATGAGGCCCTTGTTTGCAAAGGAACTGACCGTCAGGGTGCTGATGACTGTGCACCAAGCTGATGGGGGCCTGTGAGCAGCCCTGCGTGGGAAGGCGGGAGGTCAGAGGTTGCCCCCAAGCCTTGTGCCACTCACTCAGGTGTCTGCCTCTGCCAATCAGGCTCCGCTCAGCCACCTGAGGAGGAAGGACATGTGCCCAGGCCCTCCCTGCGTGCAGTCATGCCTCACCTTGTGTCCGGAGTGCGTGGACGAGGTCTGGGCCACCAGCAGCCTCACTGCAGCGTCCCAGCGCTCAGCCGTCTGGTGGTCCCACGCCGTCACGGTGAAGGCCACCTGCTCGGAGGGGATGCGCAGCTCCCGGGTGGCGAAGACCGTTCCGTCGGCCCCGACCTTGAAGTCCATGCTGTTGGTCTCATAGTGCGTCCCCTTGGTCCCCAGGCAGCTGCTGAACTTGACTGCAAGAGAAAGGGGATAAGGTCAGGGTGGATGGGAAAGCCTGGCAGGCAGGCGTCTGCTCAGAGCTTATGTTCAGCTGCGGTCCTTGGTCTCTAATATGGGTGAGAAAGCGGTTATTTAACTGATTGCTTGACCTTCAGGTACTGAGTTTTATCACTGTGTGCGCTTAGCTGTGTCTGACTCCGTGACCCCACGGACTGTATGTAGCCCTCCAGGTTTCTCTGTCCAGGGGATTCTCCGAGCAAGAACACTGGAGCGGAATGCCATTTCCTCTTCCAGGGATCCTCCCGACACAGGGATCGAACCTGCCTCTCTTGCATTGTAGGTGGATTCTTTATCACTGAGCCTCCAGGGAAGTCCAGGGGTTTTTATCTCTACCTCCTGGGAATCAGCTGAGGCCTTAGAAAAAGGAACAACAACAAAACACAAGGAATTTGCTTCATTCTCTCTGAAGCATAGCTGTTCTCATCTCGCAAACTCATCCCCCTCTCCCCAACTTAACTACCACCTCTGGGCTCAACTGGAGTCTGAGTTGACGGCAGCGGGGGCATTCAGTGGATTCTCTAGTGACCTTGGGCAGCTGGAGCTTTCTCATGACCTGGAAGCAGGCGTGTAAGGTGGACGGTCTACTGACCCCAAACATCCGTTAGGCACTTCCTGTGACTCCATCGCCGGACCACTTGTGGCCCCCTGCCCCCTCCTTGCAGGAGAAGACAGAGCGGAAGCTGCCTGTTGCCTGGGACCGCATCAGGGCCTTTTTATCCATGTACTTCTGTAGCTGCCACCTGAAGCCATGGTAAATTACGAGGCACCCACAGCCTGTGTCACGTTCTGCTGATGAAAGTAACGGATAAAGTTACCTAACATTTATAAAAATGTGGGTATCTCAGCAATTATGGTGGGAGGATTGGTTTTTTAAGCAATTTCACTGTCACAGCTTACATGATTTAATTACTATTTATTCTAGAAACTAAAAAAAGCTCCTTACTGTTCTGATAAAGTGTTTCCCCCGGGTTCACCTTTTATTGTTGGCTGCCTTGAAATAATAAATAACATGAACGTTCCCTCGTTTCAAATACTTCACTCCAGACATCTCCCCAGTCACCGACACCTCCCACTTGTGGGTTTAATACAAAAATGCTCTTCAGTGTGATGGAGCCAGGCGTCTCCGCGTGTGCACAGACTCCAGGGTTCACAGACGAGGTCCTCGGGTGGAAGAGGGCAATCCAGGTGACAAGTGGTTGGGGCTCCAGGGAAATGCCCTCTGGGGAGGGAATAGTCACATTCTTTCCCAAGTGACAGGAGAATGCTAGACTGCTTTCATTGTACCATCGCCCAACGGTATATAAATTAAAGTCAGCAACAAACTGAATGGATCAATCATTTCTGATGCTCAATTGTCTTTGACAAAGATAAAATGACAATGCTGTGATTGCCAGAGATTAGCACAAAGTACAGAAATAAGCCTTTTGTTCTCTGAAAGCAAATTTCTAATATCACTAATGGGACTGGACAGCAGCAGGGAGTGTGCGTTTCTTCCAGATTAAGTGACGGTGTCACTGTATTTTTTTTTTTTTTAATTAGTGCAGAGCTTTGGCGGCATTTGAGGGAAGTGTGGACGCAGATGTCAGAAAAAAAAAAAAAACTACCTGTGTAGGCGCTGCCCCAATAGGAAGGTTGGGGCACCGTCCACAGGAGCAGGGACCTTGCAGGGGTTGGACATCCTCCGTGGATGGGAGACCCTCAGATCATTGAAGATGGCACTACCAGACGTGATCTACAATGATAAAGCCAGCCTCTCCATGCAGGCGCCTTTAAGACCATTTCAACCCCGGGGTCTGACTAGGACCCTCCAATCCTGAGGAGGCACAGGGGCTTTGGGACAACACAGAACTGGCCTCCGGCTTGTGTCACTGCAGGCTGGCTGATCAGCTCCACCCAATGGCTCATTTCACCACCTTGTCTGAGACTCCGAGCCCATGTCAGTGAGGAGGCGGGAGCTGGAATGTGTCTGTGGGAAGTTGGGGGCCGTTCCAAGCACACACAGAGTCGGGGAGCTGGGTTTTCAGAAGGAGGAGAGTTCAGGACAGTGCCTTCCTGGGCACTGCTGGGTGACCGTCTCTCTGTCAAAGGGAAAGATCAGGAAGGCTTGTTCTTCGTGACACCAGGGGCATTCATGGCACCTAAGCTCTGAATAAGTGAGCACCCATCTGAAACCCTAAGAAATGTGGGTTTAGATTTCTCAACATGCAAACATTGCTCAGAAGGTTACAAACACTACATCTTGTCATAAAAATGGGAAGTGAGCTCTTGGTGCGGGGGGGAGTGGGCAGACTCCCCTGAGACACATCTGGGGTCTTGGGCAGGAGCTAACGCTTCACCCAGGAGCCCATTTGTATTTTCCTGGAGAGTTGCTCAAGGCGGTTGCCTCTTTATTGGTGGCTGGGAAGCTCAGAGTTGGCGCTGTAGCCAGGGCCTAGCCAAGTGGAGGCATTTACCACCCTCAAGCATATCCTGCCCAATTTTCTCTCTTTGCTTCCTCTTCAACCTACTTCCCTCCTCTTCTTCCTTTTCGTTTTGGGGTCTACCTCCTCTCTGCAGGTAAAGTCCTTCTCTTTTAGGGGTCAGAAGCTGCCGGGCTGTTGCACACCCATGGACTCCTCTCGGGCCAGGCCGGGTGCTGTGACCCCAGCATGAGTGTCCGAGAATGTCCTCCAGCCTCGTGGGAAGAAAACACCCATGCAGAGTTGCAGGCACCGGGGTCATGACCTCCTCCAGGCTCCACTGGAGAAAACTGCCTGGAGAGGTGACTGCATCTCCTTCTATCCGTGGCTGGGATGTGGACCCCCTGGTGTGCTTGCTCCCCGCAGCCCAGATAGGCCACACATCTCCGAGGCCTGCTAATTACTTCCATTAGTTTTAAACAAACTTGACAAGAGGCAGAAGGATTCCTGAGAGAAATCAGGTCCAGTTGATGAAACACGCACAGTCACAGCCCCCGCTGCCTCTGTCCGCTTGGAGGTGTGGTGGGCTGTGGGAGGCCCAGTGGTCCTGGGGGGAGGACTTGGCCACCTGCCCAAGGACAGGACCGGGGGTCGGGGGTGATGTGTGTGCCCCTGCTGGGATGCCAGGGTGTGGAGGGCCTGCGTGGGGTGTAGCTGAACTCTGCAGTCATGCCCACTCTGGCATGCCTCCTGGGGATGCACCTGGGACCCTGGGTCTGTGACCTGACCAGCAGCAGGTGCTCTGAGCACTGGCCTTTGGGAGCAGCAGCAAAGGGTGAACCAGGGCCGGTGCAGGCAGAGGCTGGCTGGATGAACCCAGCTCATCTTACATCCCAGCATGTCACCCATCCGAGGAGATGGGGAGCAAAGGCACTGGCCAAAGTCACACAAAGTCATTCACTGCACAAACATATTCATGGGCCCATGGTGCCCGGCTCTGGGGATCTACCCAGGAAGACCTAGAGTGAAGGCTCCAGGTGGGCGGTGACTGGGAAATGGCAGTGTGGATGGTGGAATCTAACAGAGGGCTGGCCAAGCTGGGGGCCCCCTGGTGAGGAGGCCTGTGGGTGTGGGGTCAGCCAGCCCTTGACATTCTGACCGTCTTGCATGACTGGGAGCCTAGGTCCCCTTCCCCAGCTGGCCTGGCCCCCCAGAGCCTGCCTCTCCCTTTAGACTGGATTCCATTTCCAAGCCCTATTTATTCTGAGAACAGACACCCGCCAGCATCCGCTCTGCTCCTGAAATGTAACTTGATGCTGAGAAGGCCCAGTGTTCACAGCAGCAGCAGCACTGTCAATGGCTTGAGAAGCACGTGCAAGAACCCAACACCCAGGAAACTGTCTAGTTGGACACAATGGGAAAGGCTGAACACCAGAAAATTCAAGAAGAGCAGGATTTCATCTTCCAGGGGCCTCCCCTCTCTGACCCTCACCAGGAAGCCAGGAAAATGAAGTGGAGGCTGATGGGCACCCTGGGCTGGTTGTCCTCGGGCTGGGACCAAGGGCAGGGATGCACCCGGCCAGCCATCTGTCAGTGAGGCGTGTGTTCCTTTGTGCTGTGTACATGTTAGTCTCTGTTTGTCATCCTAGTGGTGTCCCTGCCAACATGCACAATGCGAACTCACTGAGTTATCGCTGGAATCTCTGTGGCCTCCCCCGCCCCAGGGCGGCCTGCATTCTGCCCACCCCTGGAAGGGCTTTGGCCCTTGGGGAAGGCAGCTGCACACACAGAGCTCCCATGGGAAGCGCCATCCATCCATCCGTTTGTGTGGATTTACAGATGCCACAGTCCGCAAGAAGCACATCCCTGCCAGATGGAGCTCAGGGTGGGGCGGGTCATCACACGGGGTGTGGCTCCCAGGGGTTGTGGGGTGGGGGGCTCTGCGTGAAGGAAGGAGCCCGGTTCTGAGAGAGCCCAACTGAGATGCACAGCGGGGAGTGTTTTCCCAGGATGAGGACCTGGTGCCTCTGCCAAGCTCCAGGGATATAAGGGTCTCTAGGAGGCCTGGGCTGGCGTGGGCTTCCAGGTGGGCAGCATGTGCAAAGATGGGGGAAGGGCGGAATCTCAAGGACTGAGAGCCGCTGTGGTGGGAGCTGGGCTATCGGGTAAACCAGAGTCAGAACAAGCACACAGGAAGGTGCTCAGCCAGCGAGGTGACCTGTCAGTAGTAAAGAACCCACCTGCCAATGCACGAGATCTAAAAGAAGCGGGTTTGATCCCTGGGTCAGGAAGGTCCCCTGGAGGAGGGCATAGCAACCCACTCCAGTATTCTTGCCTGGAGAATCCCATGGACAGAGGAGACCTGTGGGTTACAGTCCATGGGGTCACAAAGAGTTGGACACGACTGAAGTGACTGAGTACACACTTAGTGCACTGGGAAGGAAGAACCACCCCCCCGAACTCTGGGGGTTTCTAGGAAGGTCCAGTGGCCTTTGAGGCTGAGGGGGTGTCCTGAGTGAACGTGACACCCTCTTCTGGAGCCAACGTTGAGAGAAGATCACAGCCTTTCCCAGCCATAGAAACACCCAGTCAACTGAGTTAGAGGCCCACTGCTGTGACTTCAGAGGTATGTCCTCAAAGTTTAGCTACAGTGGATCACAGTATCCCCTATACCCACTTCACACATGTCTGCTTGCAGGAGAGGCTCTAGAGCCAGGAAAAGATGGAGAAAAGGAAGAAAAAGAGTGAGGAATCCAGGAGAGGCTTCCACAAGTAGGTGGTTCACCACCCGCCCAGCAAGGATGCATCACCAGGGGGATGTGTAGGGACATCACCACCACCTCCCGGGATGGGGGCAGGGGCAGAGAAGAGACTGGCAGTGCCTGCACAACCTCAGGACTCCCTGCTCCCCTGTCCTGGGGGCCCCCGAGGGAGGCTTTCGCGGGTCACCCACTGAGCGTGGCCATGTCCCTGTGGGGTCTCCCATTATCCCTCAGAGTGACTGCGGGTCCCCGAGAGACTGTCACCATTGCCATTACCCATTCGGAGGGCTGGAGCTGTGGCCATGGGACACAGATGCAGACGAGTGGTGGCCGGTGGCTGGGGAGTGTCTGCCAGGATGTATGGGGTCTCCTTTGGGGGATGAGAAGTGTTGGAACTAGGGAGAGGCGATGACTGCTTCACACTCAAATGTACCGAATCCCGCTGGATTGTTGCTCACGTTAATGGTGAAATTTATGGTGTATGAATTCACTGCAAAGCAGTTTCCAGGGCCTTCTGGCTGCTGGAAGGACAGGGAGAAGGGTCTCTCTGCTTTCTGCCCCTGGAAACCCCAGTCCCCCAGGCCCCGAATGCCCAGAGCTCTACAAAGCCTTCCTGTAAATAACAGCGCCCCAGGACTCCAGCTCCCCTCCTCAGGGCCCCTCCCTTCCTGGCCCAAGCACAGGTCGGAGAGAGAGGAGGGTGGGGTGAGGGGATACTGCCCTCATTGGAGAAGTTGGGAGAAGGGGAGAGCACACCTAAGCCCTGGAGGGAGGCGAAGGCTTCATGAAGGGGTCATCCAGGCTGCCCTCCTGAAAGCCGCCTGCATGCATGAGCCACGTTCCGGGTACCATGCCCCACTCCAAGAACCTGCGATGGCATCCCCGTGTTGCCAGCATCTCTGAGGGGTGTTTCAGTCCTCTAGGATGTCAGGACTGGAACACGCCCCAGAAGCCATCTATCCCACCCCTCATTTTATCAACAAGCAAACTGCTCTTGCTGGGAGAAGATGACATTGTGGAATGCACTCATTCACTCCAGGAATTCCACAGATCCTCCCCGAGCCCAGTGCTACATGGGCCCCGAGTCGTTACATACGCCAGCGTTTCCCATCCGGGCCCTGGGTACTTTTATAATGTAGCTAACCAACACCCCAAACGCAAGGCATTTGTAATGTTTTAGCTTCTCACAGCTCAAAACCGCACAATCCGCAAGTTGGGCTCAGCAGTGTGGGGCCCTGGCTCTGGTGAGTCCAAGTGGCTCCGTGTGTGCAGCCCCATAATTAAGCCCTGGGCTAAACAGCAGAGATCCGCTTCTTTTCTTTTTCCAGGACAGTGCAAAACCCTTTCTTAGGAGAATTTTCCCTCCCCCATGCCCATCTTGCTAGCTCACAGCAGACAGGTGCAGCCATGCTTATCCGCAGCATCTGCCGAGAATGCATGGCACCCACGAAAGGAGGCACGACAGCCGCCGCAACCAGGAGGATTTCATTTAACTCCCTACCCTCATCATTTTTAATTGCTCGCTCCATGAGAGGAAGGGGGCGCTAGTGTGCTGGGAACGGGCTACCCCCGATCTGCTTCCTTGTCGGCCCCGGCACCGTGCTGACATTTATGGGGGCAGGGGGCTGCGCCTGCGGTGCTGGAGACGTGAGCTACGGTTATGAAACCTCTAGTTTTATTATTTTTCTTGTTAGTTGAGTTGAGAAAGATCAAATGAGCCAGAGGTGAGCTTGTAGCTGGGCCTGTGCTGAGGAGTAAATATGTTTGCCTCCCTCCTCTCTCCCTCCTTCCATCCATCACCTGCTGCACCTGCTCAAGTGGCTGCCAATCCTGAGGTGTCCTGTGTGTGCAAGTGTGTCCCCAGGGGCCACCCAAGCTGCCCCGTGGTCTCCCTCCTTGTGGTCCGAGGCTCAGCCACCCAGGCCTGTTCCATCCCACCCTGCACCCACTTCGCTTCCCTCCACTCTGTGTGCAGGAATGCTCTCTCCTGCCCAGGGATCGCCCCTCTTCAGGGCTCCTTGTCCTCCAGGATATGGGGGACCATCCTTTGTGCCCCCAAGGTCACTGCCCTGTTCATGTGGCTCCAACCACTTACGTTAAGTATGCTGGGCCCTCAGGAACGAGGTCTGCCTTCCTCACTGTGAATTCCAGCACCTGCCGCGGGGTTCCTCTAAACGCTATCGGAATAAATGCACGAGTTCTATTCTCCTTAGCTTCAAAAATGGGAATCCAGGGATACACCAAGTCACGACAAGATGTGGAGGATACGTAAACACTTGTTATAGTGAGAGCAGCCAATCGGAGCCGGCTGCAGACTGTGTGAGTCCAGCGGCGTGGCACTCTGGAAAAGGAAGGACTGTGGAGACAGTGAATAACCAGGGGCTGGAATTTACTGATGGTCCAGTGGTCAGGACTCTGCCTTCCAATACAGAGGGCGTGGGTTCAATCCCTGGCCAGGGGACTAGATCCCATATGCTACCGCTAAGAGTTCTCATGCCACAACTAATACCTGGCACAGTCAAATACACACATAAATAAAAACAAATATTTTTTTTTTAAAAATCAGGAGGTGCCAGCAGTTGGAGGAAGAGAAGGATGAAAAGGAAAAGAGCACAGAGGATTTTTCATGTGGAGGAAATACTCTGATACTGAAATGGTGGATACATGTCATCACACATTGGTCCAAACCCAAAGAACATACAGCACCAGGAAGGAACCCTAAGGTTGGCTGTGGGTTTTGGGTGACGGAAGGTGTCAGCACAGGTCCATCCACTGTAACCATGTCTGGCACTAGTTGTAATAAGTGAAAGTGAACGTGTTGTTGCTCAATCGTGTCTGACTCTTTGTGACCCCATGGACTGTAGCCTGCCAAGCTCTGTCCATGGAATTCTCCAGGCAACAGTACTGGAGTGGGTTGCCATTTCCTTCTCCAGGGGATCTTCCTGACCCAGGGATTGAACCCAGGTCTCCCACATTGCAGGCAGATTCTTTATCTTCAGAGCCACCAGGGAAACCCCTAGTTGTAACAATGTCCTGGGGAGGTGTTAATAGCAGGGGAGACTGCAAGGAGGAGGGAGCATCTGGAACTCTGTTTTCTGCTCTATTTTCGAATGAATCTAAAACTTCTCTAAAATGTAAAGTCTACTAAAAAACGGATATTCACTCTCCATCAGACACATCTTCTCCAGAGGAAACACTCTGTATCAGAGATGTTAAAAATCCCATTTTAAAACAAAACACCAAAACCTCTCTGATGCCATTTCGTCTATGGCAGGCAGTGTGAAACCTGCCTCTGCCCCGGGTTTCTTTTATAATGAATCTAGTGCAGTGATCCAGCTACCCCGACTTCATACCCATTTTTCTCTCCAGGAAACACCAGTGGAAGTGGCAACAAGCGTGCTCCCTGGTCTGGGTGACTGTGTTTTCCAGTGTGCCTCCACCCCAGTACTGCTTTGATGAGCTCCCGGGGTCCTAAGTGAGGATTCACACGCCCTGGGAATCCAGGGATGCTGGTGGGAGAGGCAGAGCTTGTCTCCCCACACACTGCCTGCCACAGCTGGGACTGCATCACAAGGCTTCACTTTCAGAATGGTTCTGAGCCCAAGTAGGAGGGGTACTTCTCTAGGTTGTGGGACTAATTAACAGTCCTTTGTTGAGGAAGACAGAGGTGCAGGTGTCTCAGGAGACAGAGGGCTTGGAGAGGTGGGGGAAGGCAGCAACTCCAGATCCCAGGAAGGTTATTTACACAGACGTTCCTTCTGCAGTGGTCGTCAGAACCGAGGTCTGAGCTCCTTGTTAGTAAATCCCACTGACACCCCATCAGAATGGAGCCCGAGGCCCTTAAGTTGGGAGGATCCTCTGATGAAAGAGGCAGTCCCAACCCTGATGAAAGAGGAGGTTGGCGGTCCTTCTGCCTGCACTCACAGGGAGCCAGCAGGGGGGACGCTGGTGAATCTGGACGCAGACCTGCCGACTGGCCTGCAGAGTGCCAGGTGTGGGAGATGCCCAGATCACAGCTGGAGGACAGCACGATGAGTGACTGGCCACGCCCGTGTCATTCCCATGCTTAGAGATTTGGGCCATGAGGGATGTTCTTCCCCCAAGAGCCCAGTGTCACTGGAAGGAGGAAGGGCCTTGTGGTCCATATCTGATCTCGAGAATGTAGGAGCCTTGCTAATAGCCAAGGATGTTGGTGGGGGGGGGGTGCTCCAGAAATTGGGAGTTGACCCTAGGGGCATGGCCCTGCCCAGATTTTTTGCTCTCTCATCAAGATTCCTGGAGTCCATTTGATTCTTTGGAAAAATGGAGGTGGTTTTTGACTGTTAAGAAGAGAAGTGGTCCACTGGCTAACAATCCATGCTGTCAGTGCAAGAGGTCTGGTTTGATCCCTGGTCAGGGAACTAGATATCACGTGCTGCAACTATGAGTTCAAATGCCACAACTAGAAATTCTGCATGTTGCAATTATGACCTGGCACAGCCAAATAAGTAAAGAAAAATAAGTAATACAGGATACAGGATGCTTGGGGCTGTTGCACTGGGATGACCCAGAGGGATGGTATCGGGAGGGAGGTGGGAGGGGGTGTTCAGGATGGGGAACACATGTATACCTGTGGCGGATTTATGTTGATGTATGGCAAAACAAATACAATATTGTAAAGTAATTAGCCTCCAATTAAAATAAATTTAAATTAAAAAAAATAACAAAAGAAGTCTATGGGGACTTCCCTGGTGGTCTGTTGGCTAACATCCATGCTCTCATTGCAAGGGTCCTGGGTCTGATCCCTGGTCAGGGAACTAGATCTCACACGGTGCAACTGAGAGTTCTCATGCTGCAACCAAAGATTCTGCATTCTGCAACTAAGACCCAGTGCAGCCAAATAAATAAACAAAAATACATAATAAAAAAAGAAGTCTATCACCTTACTGGAGATCTGCACTAACATTTCCTGAACTAACGGATGTCCTGTGAGTTTTCCTGCGCTCGTCACTCAGGGGTCCCGCGAGGCACCTGGAGCTCATCGTTGTAGCGAATCTCACAGATCTGTCAGGACTCTGTGCTCCACACTGTCCAGGAGAGGAAACTGAGGCCCATGGCCAGCGAGCGCCAGAGCTCAGGGCTCATGGGGAGGGGCTCCTGGCTTCCAGCCTGCGCCAGAAGCGCCCTCTTCCTTCTGGGGTGTGAACATGACCGTGGTTGTCCCTGCCCCGGGGCCCTTCCCCAGGGACACAGACCAGCCAAGGGCATCATAGGCGTCATTTAAGAAGCACCACTCCTCAGTTATTTCCAAGGCTCCCCCGAGTCTTTCCATCAGCTCCTGCCACCAACAGCTTGACATGTAAAACCACACCCAGGTGTCCATTCACAAACAGATGGTCATGACTACATTTTAAGCCACCACGAGAGACATGGCTACACATGTATGGACAGTCTTGACAGTCTACAAGGGCGGTTCAGGCTTGTGGCTGTAATTCTGTGCACTATGGTGAGGCTGGCCTGGGGTAGACCTTTCCTGCTCTCCTGATGAGGATGGTCAGGAAGAGAGGATAAGGCTCAGGCGATCCTTAGACCCCAGGGAGGAGGTAGTGGGCTCTCTGAACAGGCTCTGCGACACCCAGGGCGGTGCCCATGGGCTTCCTGTTCCATCCCAGGCATGGGAATGTTATTGCCACTGGTGTTGCTGGCGATGAATGGCTATTGCTAAGCTGCACAAGGACAAGCTCACGTGTCTCTTAGGGGCCCTGATTACAGCTAACAAAGGTGATCATTCTAATAGTAAGGACTACGGTTGCTTATAGAGGTCTCAGCACCTGCCAGGCTCTGGGCCAAACTCCACACCCAAAGCACACAGCATCCCCGCCACTTGGGAGGGACAGCTGTCACCTGTTTTACAAGTGGGGGTGGGGAGGCAACCCTCACACTTGGCCTCTGTTTGGAGAGTGTCAGGGTGGGGGTTCCCGAGAGAAAATGGTGTGAGGTTGCTCCCCTGGTGGGGCTCAGGGGACAGCTGCTTGCCTGGCGGACATCCTGTAAGCTCCTGGCCGCTTTTCTGCCTTAGTCTTCTTTGTGGGGCCACCCGGTGCCTGGTTGCCCCAGAGAAGCCTGTTGCATGAGAACAGGGTGGGTTTGCAGTGAGGGCCTTTCATGGCCTCCTCCATCCTCTAGCCTCGCCTTCTGCCGGCTCGGCTTCAGTGGTCTGGGGCCCAGCTCCATCCCCTCTAGGGCTCCTAACACATCTGAACTGGGTGGGGGGCAAGGGGTAGGTGCTGGGGTAGACAGCAGGCTTGGGCTGGGGGCAGGGGCAGGCCAGAGGGCAGGCCATGGGGGACCCTTTACAACACAAGGAGCAGGACCGGCTATTTTTAGAACCATCAGCCTCTGTCATTAGCTCCCGTGCATCAGGATGAAGCTAATGAAATCATTCACAATTAAGGCCCAGGTAGAGAGGAGGTGCTTTCTGTCCTCCGGGGCCACCTTCCCTCCCCCTCCCCCCTCCCCTTCTCGCCTCCTCCCCTCTCTATTCCCTTCTCCCCTCCCCACCTCCCTTGTCTCCCTTCCTTCACTCCCCCTGACTGTCCTCTCTGCAGGTGAGGCCGACAGGAGGAAGGGGAGATCCCGGCTGGGCCCCAGACCTGGTTTCTGATTGTACTCCATTCTACTGAGGGGCAGTGGAAGGCTCTTTCATGCTCTCTGTGTTTTAAAAGCACTTGCAAGCATTCCTGCTCCCCAGATCCATCCACTCACAGCTTCCTTCTCCTTTCCAAGCTCTCAGAGACTGTTCCTACCACCTAGGGAAGACGTGCTGTTTGAGGACGTGCTGTTTGAACCTGGGCTGAGGATCGGGAGGGCGGCTCCAGGTGACACAGGGTCCTCAGTCTGGTGGGTGACTCCGGAGACTCCAGCTCAGAGAGGTGGGATCAGCCTCCTGGCCACGGTCCCTCCCAGCCCCGGGGTGCGGGGGCTCCTCCCACACCCCACGCCAGGAAGAGAGGAGCAGATACATGCTCCGCGTCTGTCCATCTGTCTATTCTGATCTGCGTCCATTCATCTGTCCAACTGTCCATCCACGTACTGACTGTCCTGGCTCACCCCTCACACCCTGCTCTCTGCTGGGCCCACCCCCTACCTCTTGAGGAGCCCGTGTTCTTCAAAGAGGGGAGACCCCTGGGCAGAACCAAGGAGGTGCTCAGGTGGGGCTGCACCACAGAGCAGTTCTTTGGAAAGAGAGTGGCCACATGCTGCCCTCTGAACTCTCGAGGGCGGGCCTCCCTCTGACTCACTGTGGGCTCTGATGGTCGGGACCTGGAGACACATTCACCAGGCTCATGATGAGGAATGGTTGGTTGGTAAAGAGTGAAATCAACCTCGATGCGGAGAGAAAGAGCACAATTCTTCCTGTCACCCGTCTTTCTGGAGCACCTCATTCCTTAGCCAGGGACCATCCCAAGGAAGCAAAGGCCGGAGACATCTGTGTTATTTCTGGTCCTGATTCCGCATCTGCAGAGCTCAAGGAAGCAGGAGCACGTTCACAACATCACCGTCCACAGAAAGCCCAGGACCACAGGTCCAGGAACGAGGGGGCAGGAACGGGGCTTCACAGTGTGGCAGCCATGCTCCCTGCTTATCCCTCTTGCAGCCTTCGTTAGAGGCACAGGGGCCTGGGAAGCCTGCGAGGGCCAGGGACTATAAGCCTAAGATGGTTGGACCCAAGGCTGCGAGGGGTGTCTCTGCTCTCATGATTGCTGAGCAAGGAGTACCTGCTGCTGAGAAATGGGACTCACTGGCTCCTGGGTCTCCTCCTGACCTTGCTCTGGCTCCCAGTTCTGGCCAAAGCAGGGCACATGGTAACCGTCCAGAAGCAAGGGAGCCAGAGCATGCCCTGTGTCGGAGGGAAGAAAGGTGGACTCTGTCAGTTAACACGTGAACACATACCTAGTGACCAAGTTAAGGACAGTGGCTCGGGGACACCGTTGTTCTGTGGAAGCCTCATGACAACTGTGATTTCTTTTCTACCATAAATACAATGGCGATTAGAAGGATAAATGTCCAAAGCAAGTCCCGCATCTAAGGAAACTGTTGTAATAGATGCCTCCAAAACTGCTGCCGCTTCATCTCAGCCTGGGGCATGGGCTGGATGTGCCCCTGCAAGGGCTTCCTGACCTCCCTGCCTCTGTTTGCTCTTCCTCTCCTGTCAGCAGTGGTTCCTGTCGGTGGAATCTGTGACGCTGCTACTGTTCTCACGTTGAGCAGAAAACTGAGGCTCCGGGAGGTTTGTCCATGCTTCTGCACCCCGTTTCTCTGATGGAGGCCACTGGACAATTGTTGCTCTTGTTCCCTAGCTCAGTCATGACTAACTCTTTGCGACCCCATGGACTGCAGCATGCCAGGCCTCCCTGTGCCTTGCCATCTCCTGGAGTTCACTCAATTTCTTGTCCACTGAATCGGTGATACCATCCCACCATCTCATCCTCGTTTGCCCTCTTCTTCTGCCCTCAATCTTTCCCAGCATCAGGGTCTTTCCCAAGGAACTGGCTCTTCGCATCAGGTGGCTGAAGTATTGGAGCTCTTGCTTCAGCATCAGTTCCTTCCAGTGAGTATTCAGGGTTGATTTCCCTTAGGATTGACTCATTTGATCTCCTTGCAGCCCGAGGGACTGTCAAGAGTCTTTTCCAGCATCACAATTCGAAACAGTGTGTTGGCCATTAAATCCCAAAGAGGAGGAGAGAGCTGTGTGCTGGGCTGGGTCTTGGAGGAGTCTTTGCAGATTCCTCTCTCACCGCAGGGGCTTCACCCACCGCAGGGAGAACAGCCAGTTAATGAAGTTGATTTGGAGGTGATGGATCCTGGCCCTGCCTGCAGTCCTTGCCAGGCTCCCAGTGCTCCCTCCCAGGCCTTGCCTGTGGATCTTTGTGCAAATGCAGCGTTTATCCTGGGGTAATTACCCCTGGTGCAAATCTGACATGAAATCTTGATAAAGAATTGTTTTTTAACATAGTGGCGAAGAAGCTCAGCCAAATGCATAAAAATTATGTGACATTTTACTTCTGAGTGTAAATTAAAATTTGCAGAAAGGTCAATGAACCAGGGATGATTTCGTTTCAGATGATTTAGACCACGAGAACTGGGAAGGCTGGAGGCAGGGGGAGAGCTCCTGGTGTCATCCACACCTGCTGAGGGTTTGCCTGCAGGGGGCTGTCCTGCCATCCAGCCCGCCACCCTGGCCTAAACGCGATTTGTTCCCTGCCCAGTGCATGTTAGAGGTCTGTGAAAGAAGGTTTTGGACTTTCCTTGGAAAGCCATCTCTCAGAGAAACACAGCCTTTGGACTAGATTCCTCTGGCTGCCGGAAAGAGAAAGTCACGTACAGGAGGCTGCAGTTCATCTCGCTGAGTCCCTACTGTGTGATCAGCACCTACTATGTGCACCGACTGTGGCAGGTGTGAAAGAGTGTGATGAGCTGCTTTGCCGAGAGCTGAGGCCTGGGAGCCAGTGGCCTGAGCTGTGTGGCCTTGGAGCACTTGCTAAACCTCTCTGATCGCCACACCTGAGCCAGCACAATCACCTTCAAACCACGGGGCATGCGTCTGTACCCACAGTCAGATTTATGGACTCATTGCAGCAAAGGAGATGCCATGTTGAAATAACAACCTCTGCCTTGAAGGGTTTTGCCATAATTCAATGAGGTGATGCACAGAACAAGCCCCACACAATTGTGCCCGGAGGCAGAAGGAAGCTGGCTAAGACTCCGTGCATCCTCCTACCCCTCCAGGGTCTGCTCTCCACTCCCAGCCCCTCTTCTGTGCCGGAGAAATGCAAGGAAGATGAAAGAGCGAGACAATAGCTTTTACAACAAGATGTGAAGGGGTAACTTTGTTTTCTAGGCTCTGCAAGTAACCAGCGCGCAAGGTCTTATCACTTTGCTTCCTTTTACAAAAGCAAGGTGCTTCCCCAGGAGGCACATCTTTATCTCAGCAGTCGGGGCTGCAAAGTGTATCTTAATTTAAAAAACAATTATGAGCGAAACACAAACTCCCAGGAATTATCCATTCTTCAGAAAGAAAGAACAAAGAGCCCGACAGAAAGACACGTGCCCCTGCTTGTGGTACAACATTCCTGCGGATGTTCATAGACACTTGGGGGATGAAGATGCCTGCGTCGTGCCTGGTTCCTATTGTTTCTCTTTGGGGGGGGGCGGGGCATGATCTGGTGGGTTTGTAGGTGAGAACAGCCTAAACACAGCCCTGTGCATCCTGCATTCAAGTCTCTAAAGGCTTTTGTGATTTAAAGCAGCAATTATATACAGGCCTGAGATAAAGACTCTGAGAACTTATCTCTCCTTGGGGTGGGAGGGGAGGGCAGCAGGCGAAGGTTAATGCTTTGGTGAAATATTTCCACAGTTATTTCATGCAACCGTTTTGCAATATCCCTAATGTTTTCGCACATTACATGCTCTTCCGGGAGAGAAACAGCTTGTGTTTTTGAAAGCAAGGAATAAAAACCTAACAGGCCTGGTGGCTGACTTGTACCTTGGAAGATTCTACAAGGAGTCAGCTTGGTGTTGTTCTTTTATATTCAGACACTGAAGATCTGGCTGTGTCTTTCTCTCAGTTAGTACTAAACAAAAATGGCCCACACTCAAAAACAGTTTCTGATCAGAATGCACTGAAGCTCCCTGTTTGGCTGCAGGTGACACTGAGGACGTGGGTACTAACACTGATTTTGGCCTTTCCTATCAGAAGACCCTCCTCCATGTTCAATTGCTTCCCAGGGACTGTCTCTCACACCTTCGGAACTCGGGGTTCACATGGGTTAGAGCCCAGATGGGACCGTGTGAGTCCCGGGGGGTGGGCAGCACTTCACCATTTCACCTGCTGCCCAACTTGTTGTTCCCGTTGTTCAGTCCCCAGGTCGTGTCTGACTCTTTGTGACCCCACGGAATGTAGCATGTCAGGCTTCCTTGTCCTTCACTATCTCCCCGAGTTTGCTCAAATTCATGTCTGCTGACTCAGTGATGCCATTCAACCATCTTATCCTCTGCTTCCCCCTTGTCCTCCTGCCCTCAAGTTTCCCAGCATTAGCGTCTTTTCCAAGGAGTCAGCTCTTCACATCGGGTGGCCAGAGTACTGGAACTTCAGTTTTAGCATCAGTCCTTCCAGTGAATACTCAGGGTTGATTTCCTTTAAGATTGACTGGTTTGATCTCCTTACAGTCCAAGGGACTCTCAAGAAATCTTCCAGCACCACGATTAAAAATCATCAGTTCTTTGGTGCTCAGCTTTCTTTATGGCCCAGCTCTCACATCCGTATATGACGACTGGAAAAACCATAGCTTTGACTATACAGACCTTTGTCAACAAAATGATGCTTCTGCTTTTTAATATGCTGTCTAGGCTTGTCATAGCTTTTCTTCCAAGGAGCAAGTGCCTTTTAATTTCATGACTACAGTCTGCAGTGCTTCTGGAGCCCAAGAAAATAAAATCTGTCACTGCTTCCACTTTTTCCTCTTTTATTTGCCACAAAGTGATGGGACCAGATGCCATGGTCTTGGCTTTTTTAATGTTGAATTTCAAGCCAGCCTTTTCACTCTCTTCTTTCACCCTCAACAAGAGGCTCTTTAATTTCTCTTCACTTTCTGTCCAACTTGTAGGGGATGATGAGACAGAGGACGATGAAATCTGACCTCCACGGATGCTGCAGAGAGAGCAGAGAGGTGGGTGGTACATGGACTCCAGCATCAGACACCGTTTGTCTAAATGGGGCAAGTGGCACAGTACCTGCTCTTGTTTGGATTAACTTGAATATTCTCTTGAGGTCCTGGGTCATCGGGCGACACTCCTGCAGGTGACACAGCGGTGCTTCCGTACCCGAGCATGAGTGTCACAGTGCAACCCGGGATATGGGGTGAGGTGTCCAGACGTTGCCCCAGCAGAGCGTGCTGAGTCCCTCCTCCTGCGTTTGGTGGTCAACACAGACAGGAGACTTCCTTTGGTCACACCAGAGTGGCTTCCTCAAGCACCCAGGTGTCCCATGTCCCCATGGTCCCACCTTTTGGGGAAGAACAGAGAGAGGAAAGGGGCACAGGATTCAGGGAAGGGGCAAGCTGGTGCCTCCCCAGGACCCTGGGCAGCATCAGCCCCTTTCCTCTCACCCCCAAAGAGGGCAGTGGGACTGTCTGCTCAGTGCGGGACCGGAACTTCCTTCCCTGTGATGGGGCAGTCCCCCAGCTCAGCACTTTGAGACGCGTCCTAAAATCATATCTTGAACCCGGCAATGTCTGGGGACGAGGGTGCAGGCTGTTTCGTCAGGCTGCACAGTGTGCATTTTTTTGGAGAATGGCACTGAAACATGTATAATATCATATGTGAAACGAATAGTCAGTCCAGGTTTAATGCAGGGTACAGGATGCTCGGGGCTGGTGCACTGGGATGACCCAGAGGGATGGTATTGGGAGGGAGGTGGGAGGGGGGTTCAGGATGGGGAACACATGTATACCCGTGGTAGATTCATGCTGATGTATGGCAAAACCAATACAATATTGTAAAGTACTTAGCCTCCAATTAAAATAAATAAATTTATATTTAAAAAAGCTTCTTTTGGGGGCCATTCTTTGTGCATAGGCCCAGAGAGAGGTGAGATCAGGCTCTCCTGAGATGTCAGGATGAGAGAACAGGGCAGGCTTGCAAGCAGAACGGCTGTTCAGTGGACCCTGGAGACACGGAATTTTCTAGCACCTCTCTTGTCCTTCATTGCTCACTCACAAGTCCCAGGGCCATCCCTGGTGAGTCAGGGATAGTTCTGCTGTTTGCTTCCATTAGTTCATTAACATTAAAAAAATATGACTTCCTGCCTGTTCAGCATGGAATTCTGGCTTCTAGTCCTGGCTGGAAGCTAAGAGGCTCCCTCTCCGGGTGGCCAGGGGCTGGGGACTCCAGGCATTGTATCTGTGTCTGGAAGTGGTGCCCAGCATGCAACTAGACAGGAGGGCCTCTTCCTTTACCCTGGTCCCTCCCCAACGCTTGCTGCCCATCTGACCACTCAGACTCAGCCTGTGATGAGGGACTGTCCCTGGGAGTGGACACTCCCGCAGGGCCAGGGGTGGATTGGCAGGACTGTTTCTGCAACAGTGGGTCTGATACAGGCTTAAACTGCCAGGAGGCAGCGGAGGTGGTCGGGGGGAGAGGGGAGGGGCTGGAGGGGTCTTCCCATCCTACATGCTCCCTGATTCTTCCCTCTCACCCTTCCCTGGGCCTCCAGGGTGGCCGGCTGGCTTGGACCTGCTTGGGATCAGTCAGGGCCCCTGAGAGCTTCCCAGCACCTCTCCTGGCCCCTCTGCACTTTGCCCATCCCCTCGGCTCCCAGAACTTAATCCTAGAACCTGAAAATACCTCACCTTCAGGGCCAAAGGGATCCCAGATGTTTTCTAGTTAAGGATCTGGAGATGGGAGGTGATCCTGGGTCACCCGGGTGGCCCTCCCTCTCATCAGGACTCTGATGAGAGGAAGGCAGGAGATCGGAGCCGGAGAAGGAGATGTGATGAGGAAAGCAGGTCAGAGAGAGACTGCAGGACACTGTGCTGCGGGTTTTGCAAACGGATGAAGGGCTGTGAGCCAAGAATTGGCTTCTAGAAGCTGGAAAATGCAGTGCAAGGATTTGCCAGCCTGGAGCCTCTAGAAGTAGCCAGTCCTGCTGCATGGGGACAGGGCACCGGTATGGACAAGTGACCTCACAGATGCCAGGTAATAACACTTATGTGGATTAAAAAAAAATCTATTCATTTATTGCCTGCATAGGGGCTTCACTGCTGCATGCGGGCTTTCTCCAGCTGCAGTGAGCGGGGGTCGCTTTTAGTCGTGGTGTGTGGGCTTCCCGTTGCGGGGGCTTCTCTTAGAGCGGGGCACGGGCTCCAGGCACACGGGCTTAGTAGTTGTTGGTTGCAAGCGCAGTCGCGGCTCTCAGGCTCTAGAGATCTGGCTCAGTAGTTGTGACGCATGGGCTTAGTGGCCCCACCGCATGTGGGATCCTCCTAGATCAGGGATCTAACCCATGTCCCCTGCATTGCAGAGCAGACTCTTAACCACTGGACAACCAGGGAAGGCCCATTCATGTGGTTTTAAGCCACCACATTGGTGGTGCTTTGTTACAGCAGCCCTGGGAGTCTGACTGGCCCTCCACTGGCTGGCATGCTCCTTGCAGGCAGGCCTGCCATCCTGGCCTCCACGTCTCCAGCATGAAGCGGGCTCTCAGCATACATTTGTTGAGTGAATGAATGATCATCTGTGCCCTGTTAGTCTGACACACAGCTTGCATCTGCAGTGCCATGGAAACGTGTTGGATGAGCGTGGCTCTGTCCTCACCAGCTCAACCCAGGCCCTCTCCTCACTGCCACAGCCCACAGCCCTCCTGCCCGAGCACCCAGAGATGGGCAGGCTATGAGTTCTCTTGTCCTTGCTCACCAACATGTGTTACTTTAATTGCAAATTGTATAAATTTGCACTAGAAGCTAGCGGAGAGGGCCTCTCTGCCACAGGAGAGATGACTCAGGACTTGCACAAGGGTTGAGGGCCCAGCGTGGCTGCAGACCTCCTATGCTGCCACTCATCCTCCAGAACCTTCTGTCAGGTCGCAAGGCCCTCACAGTCACTCTGCAAGACTGGACCCCTGTGAGCCCAGCGGCTGCAGCTTTTCCCAGACGCTGAGGCTCCTGAAGTGAGCTCACCTGCCTGAAGACCAGCTGGCAGTAGAGGGGCTTCTTGCCACCATTTTTTTTTTCTGGAAAGTTCTCTGGCTTGATTTTCAGCAGCCTGGGCTGGGCACACCACTGAGACCAGGGGAACTGGCCGAGAAGTGAGGAAGGCTGTGGGAGGCCCCCACCTGGCCTTCTGGTCTCTACATCCCGCCCCTCTCTGGCAGCCCACACACAGGTGAGAAAACATCCCGCCCAGCCCTCATTTCAAAGTTTTAAACTCACTGTTGGTGGCGAATTTCTCACTAAACACGCAGATGGTCCTGCCCAATCCTGTTAATGGAGAAGCTCTCACACAGCTATGGAAACAGACGTGATGATCTGTTTCCCAACATTTGGAAAAAAGCCTACAGAGGTGTAAGGTGCCACACAAATGAGGATAATTAGCGTGTGCCATCTGTGGGAAAAGAAAAGACACAGGCCTCCCTCCCTGCCGTACCTGCTATTTTGGGCTCGTGAAGATGCCGGGAGTGTCTTGGGGGGGCGGTGCGCAGCACCAAGCACGGTTCAGTTCCCGGCACCCTTGTGCCCTCATTCACTCAAGGAACTGTAGGAGCGCCTCTGCCATGCTCCTCTTTCACCTTGAGAGGAGCTGGCGATAATGACTCGTCACTGGGAAGTACTAAGTGGAAGTTCCTGACAGCCCCGTGGACAGCAGCTGTCCGGGCAGTGGCTGGGCCTGGCCACAGCCTCGCAGATTCGCTCACAGTTCCTGGAGAGGGGAGGTGCGCCCAAGTTCATAATGTGGACAGCCGGCTGCAGCATCCAGGTACAGGGGTGATGGACTCTGGGGTCATCCATGAACTCAAGCCTGTCTCGCCCATGTCTTCTCAGGTGCCCTGGGCCTTCTTAAGGCAAAGCCCATGCCCCACTGCCCAGTACATTCTGCTGAAAGCCCAGTGTTTTGCTTTTTAATTTGGTTTCCATCACACGCTGATGCCTCTGTAACATATAGTAACGATGAACTGCCAGGGGAAGATGGTGGGCAGGGGGTTGCTGCAGGTTCCTAAGTGCTCATTCGTGATTTCTGTGCTCATCTAGTCCAGATCTGTGACAAACAGTCTGGGGGCCCATGTCCATCTGTGACCCCACTCCGAGCCGTGCCCACAGCAAAAGGCAGCAACACCCCGTGTGAGGCTGGGGCGAACAGCCGTGCAGCCAGGGAGAAGCACAAGGGGTCCTCAGCTGAGGGATACCAGGTGGCTTCCTGGAGGAGGCAGAATTTCACTGAGACACAAAGGGAAAGGATGGGCTGCAAACTATGGGGAAGCAGCTGGCTCCACGCAGAGGAGGCCTGTGAGGCTGGAGTGGATTTGGGACAAGAGGTACCCAGGCGAGGAGTCAAGTGGCAGTGTATGCCCAGGTTGTTTCAGGGAGAGACAGGCTCCTTGACTGTGGCAGGATGGTGCACGTTGCCATCACCTGGCAGGGGACAATGATGGCTTCAACCCAGGCCAAGGCAGGGAAAAGAGGGGAGGGCATTCCAGCCTGATTAGGAGGTGGAAGGGGCTGAGCTGCTAGTGGACTGTGTGTACTGGTGAAAGACCAAACAGATCGATGGAACAGAAATATACCCCCATAAGCACAGTCAACTCATCTTGGACAAAATAGCAAAGACAACACACAGGAGCAAAGATATTTCTTCCAATAATGATGCTGGAACCACTGGACACCCACAAGTCAAAAAAAAAAAAACTTGACACAGATCTCACACCCTTCACAAAAATTAACTCAAAACAGGTCACAGATCTAAATGTAAAATACAAGCTATTAAACTTCTAAAAGGTAACACAGAAGAAAATTCTAGGTGACCTTGGGTATGGTGATGACTTATAGATACAACACCAAAGGCATAATTTATGAAAAATAATAGATAAGCAGGCCTCCTGCGATTTGCTCACAGGTGGGATGACCGACACAGGAGAGGTCCCAGCTCTGCCAAGGGAGTGGTGTGTGAGGGGTCCCCACTCCTGCCAAGAGGGGACCAGGGGGGCCACACAGTCTAGGAGCTGGAAGGCCAGCCTGGACCCGCTGGAGTTGGGCTTCTGCCAGCTTGGGTTGCCATCTACCCAACACGTCTGCAGGTCACGCCTTTCAATCCAGAGGCAGGTGGTCCTTGAGGGACTCTTCCCCCTGCACTCCAGCCAACAAACACCTCTCAGGTACCTGCTCTGAGTCCCCAGGAGGCAGGGACAAACAGAAGTTCTGAACATTCACTCAGGAAGCCCCGGGACATCCACTGCCTGTGGCCAGCAGAGCTGGACACCAAGGATGCAGACTTTACCTGGGCTGCTGCCCTCACCGAGCCATCTGGGCCCCCAGGGAGTGATCCCCTGAGCTGATCACCCACTCTGGGCATGGCCAGGCTGCAGATGGATGTGGGTGAGACAAGGACTCCACAGACACTGCTGTGGGGTGCTGATTCCGGGTTCCCCAACTCTGTCGTCTTGGGAGGAGATGCACACAGACCCAGCTTCCTGTCCATGGGCTGCGGCGTCCAAGTCTGCTGCTTCCTGGGGAACACGTGACCCTCAACCCTGGTCGGGGCGGCTGGATTCTCAGTCCCAGTGCAGATGCTTCCGTGAAAGCTCTCGATAGCCTCCCAGGAGGGCCTCTGTCCCTTCTCCAGGGGAGGACACGGAGGCTCAGAGAGGTGGACTGTCTTCTGCAGAGTCTTCAGCCCTGCAGTAGGACCTCCATCTCGCTCCATCTGCTTGAAGCCCAGGGTCCTGACCCCTTGGGGCACCAGCTTCCTCTGACCAAGCACAGAAAGGTTGCTCACCTCGTTTGCTTCCTTTCCCCTTATGTGGGGCGGCCTTCTCCCTGCCTGCCAGGACCAGATCCTGAGCCCTGTATGCAGGTGAGGACCAACCTGCCCTTTGACTTGTTTTTACATCACTCTACACATCCCCCATCACAGGTTCGCCCAGCATGAGTAGGAGGGGGAGGGGATACATGATCATCACAGCTCGTGGTGGCCAGCCATCCTGGGCTCAGATGTCCTTCGTCTTTATAAAAGGCACGGGTTCCCTTTATGAAGCCAAGTCCACGCTGGGTTACCCAGTTCACGGAAACTCCAAAGCTGATGGCCAAATGAAACTGCTCCGGGGCTGAGCCTCATCATTAACACCTGCCTGCCCCTGTACCGCTGAAGCTCACTATTCATCTGACCTGCGAGCACAGCACCCTGAGGAGACGTTAGCCCTGCATTTGCTAAATGCGAGGGAGCTAACGTATTTTCTGTGAACTTGGAGGGAAGATGGGCTCTGCCGGCTCAGCTCACATCCCTTCGCAGACCCAACAATCTGTGCCCTTGCCTTTGGAAACCCAGAGCCTAGTTGAACTGGCCCCTCCATCTGTCCTTCCTCCCCTAGAGCCTGTGGTGTGCCTAAACTTTCTCTGCTCCCAAGAAACCAGCCTTCGTCGCATGCCTTCCCCTCCCTCACTGTATCTGTGAAAACTTGTGTTACTGTTGAGAGATGTGGGTCTCCTGCAGGCGAGGCCGATTGAGCTATTGCCAATGGTCAGAGCTTCACGGCTGGTGCCTGTGCTGTCCCCTTGTTCTCCCCGAGCCTCCTTCAATCAGTAGGAAATCTAAAGGTAGGACTGACGCTTCCAGCTCTGAGACAGGGTCCTGGGCCCCTCCTGCAGAGCAGCTCACCTGAGAAGGTTTTCTGGGCAAGAGCAACAGCCTGGTGGGCTGCTCTCACTCCCCTCAGGTGTGAGTACAGGCTGTGGGAGGACTTGCTCTCTGCCCCGAGGGGAAGCGAGGAACTCCAAGGAGCCAGTGCTCCGGGCAGAGAAATCTCTAGGCGTCTTTAATGGGAAGAAGCAACGTGGAATTTACAAGGGGCTGCAAGCTCTGCACGTCACATCTGGGGAATCTTGACACAACTGGGGTATTTGATTTGGCCGTTGGTGATGCAATTTTTCATTGTTGACATAAATGTGTGCAAGAGAGCCCAGCAAACGCCTAGCAAATGGAGCCTTCCAGCAGCTCTGCGGGCTTCTGCCTAATTTAAAACTTCACTGAAACGTCTGCTGTTGGAGACCCCCCCAGATGCTGGCTCACAAGCCTGGGCAGAGTGAGCTGCCAGGAGACACCACTGTTAATCCGCCTGTTATTTCCACCCCGACTGAACCTGCAAGGGTCAGAGCCAGCCCCAAGAGGGTGAGTCTCCTGATGGAGGGTCCCTTTGAAGTGTCCAGAGAGGACACAGCTGCTGCTTCCATGGACAGCTGTTGGCCACGGGCTCCAAGACTGATGGAGATGCTGCTGGGGGCAGTCCACTGAGAACCACAGCTCCTGCCGCTCGGCGAGGTGGGCCTGGGAGTGGGACGGTAATGCAAGCTGCAGCTGAAAGGCTGACTGTTCATGTGATGTGGGGTGAACCTGGTCCCCCAGCCTGGTTGGTACCTGCCACACCCCCCATTGACTGGAAGGGGCATGGCCTCTCCAGGTGACTGAACGGCATTCTGCTCATTTCATGGAATCCGTAACAGCCCCACCTGAGGATCTGAAGGGAGTCTGGGGAGAAGATGGGAACAAGCATTTCCGTGTGAAGACACACCCCAGAACTCGTGGTGGGTCTGCCTGCAGCTGGCTGGGTTCAGGTATGAAGCCCACGTGGTGATGGGCGGGGCAGGAGGATGCTCTGGGGTTGAGGTGTCACCAGGCAGAGGGAACGGGACCTGGCGGGAGGGCAGTGACTGGCCAGGTACACCAGGCAATAAGGGAGCCCTTAAGCCCACGTGCATCTCCAGGCTTAGCAGGCCAAGGCTGTAATGAGGAGCGAGGACAGGTCTCACAGGACTCAGCTTTTTCCCCACTTGGGACAGAGACCAGGGTTCCCAGAACTTGAGGGGCGTGACTGCCTGCTTGCCCACCCCAGGGGCAAGGACTCAGTGGACAGTGTCCCCACTGCACAAATCTGCCCTGCCTCACCCCGACGCATGCTTGTTCACCCTTTTCATTTTATTGGAAAACTTTAATTGGGAGTTCCGAAAGGTCACAATTAATATTTCCAAATGAAAAACACAAGTTAGAGTGGCTTTGAGTAAATATTGTTTAAATCCACATCCAATCTGTTTAAAGTCAAAACAAAGGACAGGATTGGGGGCCAAGAAGGACATAGGCCCTGGGGGCACAGTCCAGCCAAGGCCCAGAGGGGCTCAAGAGTCCTGCGTAGGAGACCAGACGCACCCACCTGTTTCAGCCGTACTTCTCTTTCCCCGCTGATCCGTGTGTGCCCACAGATGGCATCTTTTCAAGACTGGGTTAAATGCTCTGCAAACACAAGGTCATGCCCCACCCCCATTCCCAGCCATGTTGTCCCCCCAGCTCCTACTCAGGGGAAATTCCACTTCACAGACACCTCCATCCACGCCAGGCCCACTTACCCCATTAACAGTTATAGCCACCTTCCATTTCATCCACGTGTGTGTGTGTGTGTGTGTGTGTGTGTGTGTTTGTCACTTGTCTCCTCAAACTAGGAAAGAAGCCCCGCGATATCATGGTTCCTGCACGAAAGAAGCCCCGTGACATCATGGTTCCTGCAAGCAGAGCAGACCCAGCACAAAGCAGGGTGGGTGGTATACAGGACGAAGGAGAAGATGGGGGCCCGGAGGCCTCATGTCCGATTCTCAGCCTGGTCTGTGCAGTATGTGCAGCACCCAATGGCCCTGGTAGCTCTGTGAGCTGTATGCTCCACTTGCCCAGACATTCAGCAGCGAGAGGTGATATCTATCGTGATCTGTGCTCTCCCCCAACGTCTGGCACTGACCAAGACACATAGAAAACGACACATCCAGTTTGCAGAAAGGAGCCTAGATGCCTTCTGCATGGTGCACGCATTCAGACACCCAGGGGACCACCTCACACAATGAGCAGGTTGTTGGGAAAACCAGGCCTGATTTACTTGGAGGAAAGTGACAGACGTTGATCAATAACTCTAAATTTCCATCAAGTTTGACAACAGTTAGTTGCCAAACTTTTCAAGGAGTTTTGGAAAAGATGCCAGGCTGAGGCAGGCAGACACACATGCCCGGGCCCTCTCCAGGCCACACTGCCCGTCTCCGAGTCCACAGAGCACCAGGGACACTGTGGCTCAGGTACAGACAGCCTTCGTGGTGTTGAGACGCACATTCAGATAAATAAGAACGTGTTTAATGACAAGATGCTGTTTTTTGTTGCTTTAACTCTGAATCAAGGTCGCAGAGCAATTGCAGCATCACTGAAATGGGCCTGAGGACTCACAGCTACCCACAAAATGCAGAGACTGGCATCCGAATTGGCCATGCTTGCTGCCCTGCCCTGGAAGCATGGCCCCTGCTTTCCTGTCACAGTGGGGTTCTGAGGGGTTTGGAATATTCTGGAGGTCAGAGGGCTCTGTTGGGATTGTTCCTGTCCCGCTCACCTTTGCTAAGCTGCCACCCAGGCTGCCTGAGTCCATAAGGATCACAGAATCCTCACAGAGCCCCTTCCCACCCCACCCGCTTCCGCAAGTCTCCTCTTTCCTCCTGATTTATCCTCAGCTCTGATCTCAACTGGGCTTCCCTGGTGGCTCAGAGGGTAAAGCATCTCCCTGCAATGCAGGAGACCTGGGTTCGATCCCTGGGTCAGGAAGATTCCCTGGAGAAGGAAATGGCAACCCACTCTAGTACTCTTGCCTGGAAAATCCCAGGGACAGAGAAGCCTGGTAGACTAGAGTTCATGGGATCTCAAAGAGTCGGACACGACTGAGCAACTTTACTTTCTGATCTCAATTTAAGGCCTGATGACTGGGTGACTTCTGAGAGACAAGCATGAAGACCCAGGGGTGGAAGGAGCTGAAAAGATTGGGTGGGGCTGGAGAAAATAACTTGGCAGGGGGCTAGTGACACCTGATCTGCAGAAAATAATGATGTCTGGAGTTGACAGCAGCCTGTAGCACAAGAGGCTGCCGTTCTGTCCAGAGGCTGAGATGAATCCCCCCAGGCCCCTCCACTCCACTCCCGCCACTGAAGCCCTCTGGGGTCATGGGCTGCCCCCACCCTGGGAGTTGATGGGACTCAAGTTGACCATGGGGGTGGTGTGTGGACCTCGGGGATTGGCCTCTCTGCTCCAACCTTAATGGTTGTTGCTTTTCCAGCAGCGATGACCTTTTCGGGACGAAGGAGTGACCAGCCAATTAGACTCAGGAGCACGGAGAAGGTCAGAGCATCTCTGAGGCCCTGCATGCTTTCAACTGAGGTTCTGATAAGTCATGCCATGGCTGAGGCTGTAATGAGGAGGGAAGAGTCACCTTTCTCCAGATAAAGACCAGGGAAACACACATTCCCCCAACACGACTCGGAGGCTACGCTTGCAGAGCATCAAGTGGGGGTGTTCAGTGGGGTGTGTTTCCCCCTCCCAGAGGCCCTGGGATCCTCGAACCCCCCAAGGATGCACAGGCAGGGCAGTTTCTCAACCCGGCCTCAGTTTGTCACCAGCTAACAAACCATCACAGATGCTTAGCTCCTGGCTCTAGTGCGGACCAGCGTCCCTGGGGACCTAACAAGGAGCTGCTTTCCTTTTTCTAATGTCTACCCAGGGCAGACAGTGAAGGACAGGGAAGCTTAGCATGCTGCAGTTCATGGAGGTGCAGAGTCAGACACAACTCAGCAACTGAACAACAGCAACCCCCAGGGCAGTAGTTCTCAGCTCTGTGTCTGGGGTCTTTTGGGGGTTCACTGCTGGGGTGGGTCTAGTGGCCTCTATGGGTAGCGGTCAGGAATACTGCTACTCATGCTGTGATGCCCAGGGCAGCCCCTCAGCCACAGGGCCCCTGCCCCTGAGTCAGCAGCACCGGGGCTGGGAGACCCTCGGAGTGTGTCTGAGAAAACCCCGAAGCTGATGCCCAGGACAGTGGGAACCCCATGCTGTCACGTGTCATTTGTCAAGAGGGAGATTAGAGAAGCGAGGTCACAGAGGAGAAGAGCTCTTGGGTTGGCAAGGTGTCAGGTCAGTTGTTTTCCACGTCGACTCCTCTCCCAGACGCTGTGGCTTCTTTGCTGGCCCCTTCCGTTCCTTTTGTATCCTGGGTGTCCCTGTTTTCTGATCCCCTAACGCACAGCAGCCCCACACCCTGCCTCGCAGGGCCTGGAGCTGACTAGGGGTCTCCGTTACTCTGTGACCACTGCCACCCATGGCGCTGAGGTTCCGGATGAGAAGCACCAAGATGGGGGGCTGGACAGTGATCAGAGGTCAATCTCTCCCAAACTGTGAACCCTCAGGGCTTTCCCCACAGCCCCGAGTGGGGCCTGGTGCAAGCTTGCAGGGCCACTTGAGAACTTCTGATCCCTTGGGTGATGTGGACAGTGAGTGACATAAAATTGAGATGGCACTGCCTCCAAGCAGGAAGGCCTCTCCAGGCTGCCCATTGACCTCTGGTGGAGGGAGGTGTGTGTCTCCTTGCTGGGCGACCCCGCCCGCCATGCAAAGTGCTAATTACTCTATGTGGGTATTAGTTCTGTGCTGACACTCTCAATCGGCAGACTTGGCTTCAAAGCATTCAAATTCTGCTCAGAAAACACGGTGGTTTTGATCTTCCTTTGCAGCCGAGCAGTAGGAATAGTGCACGTGTTTTCCGCACCTCTCCGAAGAAATCCATCTTTCACACCCTGCTTCGTGCCATATGTTGGGAGCTGAGAGAATGAAAGATTTAGCTGTCAGTCTCTGAAGGCACAACCAGCCCCACTCCAGCTCTTCTGGGGGCCTTGGGTCTGCAAGTATGACATTTCACTTAGCTTCTGTCAGCAGCATCCCCACGCGTCGCCCCCGTGCACTGCGGAGACTTCTGAGGGTGTTCCGTGCACGGGAGAAAACTGCCTGCTAATCTCTTCATGATGTCAGGTGGGGGTGGGGTGGACTGTGGTCCCAAAAGGATGAAGGTTGTGAGATGCAAGGCGGTCTCTGTGGAGGCCCTGCCTCTTACCCCCCAGGGTCCTGATTTAACCCTCCTCCAAGTGAGTCTGGGGGCCCCTGATGATCCGAGGATGCACGGCCTCCAGGAAAGCATGTTCATTTTCTAGTTTGAAACCCCGGTTCACGTTTTGTTTGGAAAAATGATTTAAATGTTGGTACTTCCTCATTGCCCTCTTGGTATTTTCACCTTGACCTAAGTGAGAAATAAATTTGTCTTCTGCCTCAATATTGGGAAGGTGAACAGGCTGGTGAAAGTGAAAGTGTTAGTCATTCAGTCGTGTCTGACTCTTTGTGACCCTGTGGACTGCAGCCCGCTAGGCTCCTTTGTCTACGGAATTCTCCAGGCAAGAATATTGGAGTGGGTTGCCATGTCCTTCTCCAGGGGATCATTCTGACCCAGGGATCGAACCCAGGTCTCCCACATTGCAGGTGGATTCTTTACCGCTGAGCCACCAGAGAACACGCTGGTAGGATTGCAAAATACAGCATCCTAAAAAAATGCAGAACAATTGAGTTTCCTTCCCATGGAAGCTGGCTTGTCTTTCTGTTCTGCAAGTTCATAACAGGATGTCATCTTGGGCATCTGAGAAGCAGTTCTGGTTGGAGGGAAACTCGGAGGTGCTAGCAATAGTATTCATTTCTCACCCGTAACCCTGGATCCTGCCCCTCTGGTGCAGTTATGGGGAGCTGGCACTGTTTGAGTCCTATCAGGGCACCTTATGCCTTTTGGTTTTGTCTGTGTGTGGGAGTGGACATGGGCCAGGCATGGCTATTACTCTCCAACATTCTAGCTGGAGAGGCTAAAACCCCCAAGTTAATATCCCAGGGAGTGACACAGGGTGGGTGGACAGACCCGGGGGCTAACATGGAGCAGGGGTGCTTAGGGGCCAAGAATGATGGTGATGCCTGTGTGCTCAGGGGCCCGGGTGAAGCTGCACGTGACTCTTCGCTACTCTCGCTCTGAGGATCCCAAGCCTTTTCATCACAAGTAGACCCCAAACTTCCACGGATGGTGGGCCAATCCCAGTCCCCTTGCTGCCCCTCCTGCCCACTCTCTGGGCTCCCGGCAGATGTTCCCACACAGTGTCTGGCACAGCAGGTGACAGTGGAGCACAGAAAGGAAAGAATGACCACATGAGGCTTGGATGAGTGACCCACCCTATCTCAGGCCCCTGCCCGTCCTACCTGCTGTGCCCAGCGAGTGACCAGCAGGCCTGGAGGTGGGTTAATAGGGTCCCCCAGGTCCCCAACTAGCCACTGAGAACCCCCAACACCATTCTTCCTAGCCTCCCTGGGGCTGGCTGTCCTCATGGTTCATTTTAATTAGATAACTGAAAAAAATCCTCCATTCATAAACCTTCCAATGCTCTTAGTTTAAGGGCTTTGAGGAAAGTGTGTTAAGTTTTGACCAATATCCAGTGGGCATTTCTGAGGCCCAATCTAGTGAGGAAAAAAAACAACAACAACAACACTCACTTGCTGGTAGAAAATAGAGCATTAAAATAGAATCTGAATCAATTTTTCTGATCAATTGCGGCAGAAATGTGTGTAAGTGGCTGCAAATTGAGTCTTAGGGAGCACAGATGGGTTTTTGCGATGGTGTAAAGTTGTTATAAATTTGCCCCCTGCCCCATCACACTCAGACGCTCAGGGAATTGCTGGCAAGGGTGCGTATCTGAGAAAATATCCTGGTTGATCAATAAATGTTTATTAGGAAACGTGGCATAACACGTGCCCACGGTAAGCAAATGTGTGTGACTGTAGACAGATGCTGAGTTTTTTCTCATCTTCTTTTCCTCTTTTAAGCCCTAAAGGAAGATTCATGTGAGGTCAGCCTATCTGTTTAAAACAGATCCTTTTAGGAATATGTTGACCAGTCAGGAAATAAAATGCCTATGATGCCCCTGGAGATAAAGAAATATTCTATTTAAATTCCTTGATTAAAGTTCAGGACACAGGTGGGGAAAGCAAATATAAAAAGTTATAGACACACACACATCTTTGTCTCCCAATGAACCTAATTTTCCCTCATGTAAGAAATTCCCTTACACCAAGACAAGGTGGAGAATTTCCTTTCCTTGGCAGAAACAAAAGACTTTACTTCTTTGCAGATGCACACTATACTTAGAAATTCTAGGAAGGCTGTAATGGGTTCTAATTTGTTTTTAGGAGTCAAATATTAATATATTTATATCTATACCTACACATGGGCTTCCATGGCTTAGTGGTAAAGAATTTACCTGCCAATGCAAGAGACCTGGGTTTGATTCCTGGGTTGGGAAGATCCCCTGGAGGAGGAGATGACTTCCCACTCCAGTACTCTTGCCTGGAGACTCCCATGCGCAAAGGAGCCTGGGGGGCTACATGTAGTTCTTGGGGTTGCAAAGAGTTGGACACGACTGAGTGACTGAGCATACATGCACACATCTTACACAGACACACACACTTATATCTGCTGCTGAGTGAGTGAGGTGGGTTGGGGCCTGGTCCCTCCTCCCACTGCAGTGGTCGCAACGGGAATCCTCCAGAAGGGCAGTCATCAGTCTGAGAATCGTCCAATAGGTTCCTCTCTGGGAGAGATGCTCGGCCCACAGCAGCTCTGCAGTGACTGTGGCTGAGACCTGGGGAGTGCGGCCCCTCCCAGAATCTGTAGCAGCACCACCACTTGGTCCTTAAAACCTGGAAACCTGCAGCCAGTGTCTCATGTCTCCTCTTTCAGGCCAGACCCGAAGACAGCAAAGCACAGGGCTATGAGTATGGCCAGCCATCCTCACGGGGAGGTGGGGTGGTCTTGGGAGGGGTCCCCAGGGTCATCAAGGCTCTTCACTCCTTGAACCAGGTGTACTTGGATAGGCCCCTCCAGTCTTGCTCCTTGGAGTGACTTGGAGCAGCAACAGGGAGACCCACGGGGTCCTGCAGGGAGGAGCCTCGGCAGGAGGACAGGAGGGTGCAACGGCCCTTCCTCTGCCCTTGGCCACCACTGCCTCTCCCTGGGTCTGACGCTGCACACCAAGAACCAGCTTCCAAGGACACAGACCTGCCCAACCAGCCCGGCCACACCCAGCATCACCACTTCCTGGAGGTCTCCTGGCCTCTCACCCTTGTCATCTACTTGTCACTCAGCTCCCAGCCTTGGTCCTCAGTCAAGGGAGCTAAAGGTTGTGGGGGTCAGTGGTGGCCACTCACACATGGGTCACATAGGCAGGAGAAACTCAGCCAACCCAGACCCTGGGCAATGGCTCAAGTCATGCTGGGAGTGAATCAAAAGGAATGGCCAGAGGGATTTCAGTCTTAAAGAATAAAACACATGATCTCTGTGCATATTTTACTTTATGCAGAAGACAAGCTCTTGGAGGACTATCGCCTGACACGTGGCTGTTCTCCATGCAGCTCGGATGACAGAGACGTCCCCATGGACAGGACACATCTCCATGTTTGAACTTTCCCTGTATCACAGACATTACATATGTTATCAGAAAGATGGGGTTAGAGAGACACACTTGATGGTGTGATCACTCACCTAGAACCAGACATCCTGGAGTGCAAAGTCAAGTGGGCCTTAGGAAGCATCATTACGAACAAAGCTAGTAGAAGTGATGGAATTCTAGTTGAGCTATTTCAAATCCTAAAAGATGATGCTGTGAAAGTTCTGCACTCAATACAGCAAATTTGGAAAACTCAGCCGTGGCCACAGGACTGCAAAAGGTCAGTTTTCATTCCAATCCCAAAGAAAGGAAATGCCAAAGAATGTTCAAACTACCACACAATTGCACTCATCTCACATGCTAGCAAAATAATGCTCAAAATTCTCCAAACCTGGCTTCAGCAATACATAAACTGTGAACTTCCAGATGTTCAAGCTGGATTTAGAAAAGGCAGAGGAACCAGAGAGCAAATTACAGGCATCTGATGGATAACCGAAAAAGTGAGAGTTCCAGAAAAACATCTACTTCTGCTTTATTGACTATGCCAAAGCCTTTGACTGTGTGTATCACAACAAACTGTGGAAAATTCTTAAAAAGATGGGAATACCCAAGCACCTGACCTGCCTCCTGAGAAATCTGTATGCAAGTCAGGAAGCAATAGTTAGAACTGGATATGGAACAACAGACTGGTACCAAATTGGGAAAGGAGTACGTCAACGCTGTATATTGTCACCCTGCTTATTTAACTTATATACAGAGTACATCATGAGAAATGCTGGACTGGATGAAGCACAAGCTGGAATCAAGATTGTTGGGAGAAATATCAATCACCTCAGATATGCAGATGACACCACCCTTATGGCAGAAAGTGAAGAGGAAGCCTCTTGATGAAAGTGAAAGAGGAGAGTGAAAAAGTTGGCTTAAAACTCAACATTCAGAAAACTAAGATCATGGCATCTGGTCCCATCACTTCATGGCAAATAGATGAGGAAACTGTGGAAACGGTGACTGAGTTTATTTTTCTGAGCTCCAAAATCACTGCAGATGGTGACTGCAGCCATGAAATTGAATGACGCTTGCTCCTTGGAAGAAAAGTTATGACCAACCTAGACAGCTTATTAAAAAGCAGAGACATTACTTTGCTGACAAAGGTCTGTGTAGTCAAAGCTATGGTTTTTCCAGTAGTCATGTATGAATGTGAAAGTTGGACTATAAAGAAAGCTGAGTGCCGAAGAATTGATGCTTTTGAACTGTGGTATTGGAGAAGACTCTTGAGAGTCCCTTGGACTGCAAGGATATCCAACCAGTCTATCCTAAAGGAAATCAGTCCTGAGTATTCATTGGAAGGACTGATGCTAAAGCTGAAACTCCAATACTTTGGCCACCTGATCCAAAAACCTGACTCATTTGAAAAGACCCTGATGCTGGGAAAGATTGAAGGCAGGAGGAGAAGGGGATAACAGAGGATGAGGTGGTTAGATGGCATCACGGACTCAATGGATATGAGTTTGGGTAAACTCCGGGAGTTGGTGATGGACGGACAGGGAGGCCTGGAGTGCTGCAGTCCATGGGGTCGCAAAGAGTCAGATACGACTGAGTGACTGAACTGAACTGAACTGGTCCTGGGGGTGGTGCTGAGCTCTAGGCTCAGGTTGGGGCTCCTGGGAGGTACACTGGGAAGAGGCAGAGCCATGCAGTGTTTGGGACACAGGCCTCTGTGGTGGTGCTGATGCTGAGCCCGAGGAGAATGAGGGTGAGGATGCAGGCCCTGCCCACGGGGCTCTAGGGAAGAGTACTGCTGGCAGGGTAAGACTGTCTTATGATTTTTATTAGAATGAGAGCTGTTCTACAAGTGCCCAGCAAACATCACTTAGAACTAAGTTCATCCTAGCAATGGGTGGTAGGTACAAGAGGGGGTCAAATGAAGGGGCAGAGTACAGGGTAGAGAGAGCAAGGGGGCTGCAGAGAGGGGAGAAGGGGGATGGAGGAGGGAATAGGGAGATGGAGAGGGAGGAAAAGCAGGGATGGAGAGGGAGATGACGATGGGGGAGGGAGGAGGGAGGCAGAAGAGGCTGGAGGGAGACAAGGACCAGAGTAGGTCAGTTTAACTTGAGCTGGTGACTATTTGCACAGCAGATTTGATGATGGTGGAGAGACACAAGTGTTGGATAAGAATATGCCAGGGCTTCTCTGGTGGTCCAGAGGTTAAGAATCTGCTGGCCAATGCAGGGGTCACAGGTTCCATCTCTGATCCAGGAAGATCCCACATACCATAGAGCAACTAAGCCCATGCGCTATAACTACTGAAGTCTGTGCGCCGTAGAACCTGTGCTGGGCAACGAGAGAAGTGAGTGCAACTAGAGAGCAGCTGTCGCTGCAACTAGAGAAAGGCCGAAGCAGCAGTGAAAGACCCAGCACAGGCAATCAATCAATTAAAAAAAAAGAATATTCCAGGCCACATGTCAACTGCTAGAACTAAGGCAACAGTCCAGCTCAGGAGAGGGCCTCTGAACTCCCAGGTTGGGGGACAGGCCCCTGGGTTGCCGACCTGGCTTCTGAGACTCAGTTACAACTCGGCCAGCAGGTCTTGTGTCCTGTCCAGTTCTTGGTCTGCTGAACCTAGATATGACCTAAATGAACCACTAGCAATATTGAAAGTAAATAATAGCCAAACTGATAGCCCTTAACTAACCGGAGTTAATTTCCTTTTAGGAAAGTGGGTGCGTGCTTAGTCACTTCAGTTGTGCACAACTCTTTGTGAACCCGTGGACTGTAGCCTGCCAGGCTCCTCTGTCCATGGGATTCTCCAGGTAAGAATACTGGAGTGGGTTGTCATGCCCTCCTCCAGGGGAATCTTCCCGACCCAGGGATGGAATCCACGTCTCTTGTGTCTCCTGCATTTGCAGGCGGGTTCTTTACCCACTAGCACCACATGGGAAGCTCTGTAAGAAAGGACCAGATACTACAAAATCTAACCCCAAACAACACCCTCACCCCCATGGTGGCGAGGGGGCTAAGTCTTTTTCCTGGAAAATATTTCCATGCCCTAGATGCTCAGAGACTATAGACTGCATTTCTATTTTTCAAATAAATGCTCCCTCGTCAGGTGCTTGAGGACTAGCAGATGCTCCTGAGATAAATGCTACCTGTCAAGTCGTCCCTCTGATCAGGCTTGAAGGGAGAAAGAATTTCCAAATCATTTACTTGGGAATTTAAGGAATCTTAAGTGAGTTTGTTTCCCAGAAAGGAAGCCCTCCCCTATTTCACATTGTCAAAACTATTTTTAAATAGAGTTACTCTTTGTGCTTAAAACTACTCCTAAAAATAACTCCCTGGCTGTTTGGTGGAATTACAGCAGCCTTGCTGATTAGAGGGTGGCTTGAGTCAGCAGGTGGCCTCTGCTCCCGGGAGGACGGACGGAGGGGCTGGCAGGCTGCTAGGCAGCGCCTGCATCTGTGACGATCACACTTCCTCCCTCCTTGTCCCAGGCTGCCTCAGGTACAGACAGTTACCACATAGGAGACTCCGGGTTTGGGAAGAAACGATAGTTAACAAGTCACATCCACAGGGAGGAGGGGAAGAAAGACATTGTCCAGTTCTGTCCGAGGGATTATGTCTGGTGTCGGAAATACAACTGGGGAGAAGCCCGAGAAGGAGGGAAGGTCACGGCAGAGGCTCTTGGGAAAGGCGGTGCTTCCCTCTGGGGAGAGCTGGACAAGTGAGCATCACTGCTGCCGGCTACACTAGGCAGGGCTGGTCAGGACAGCCCGTTTATGGTCACTGTCGTGGGAAGTGCTGAGCGGTTGGGTCATGAAACAATGAGACCAGGTGGCAATTTGTCGGTGGGGAGGGAGCAGGACCCCTGGTGGGCTTCAAAAGGAGGCTTTAATCTGACTTGAGAGCTGGAGAGGGGTCAGGAGTTAGCTCATCACCATCGGCTTGTGCTTGCACATGTGTGTACACACAGCACACACATGCACACATGCAAACACAGTGCACCCCCAGACAGCGCTTCTGAGCCTGGTCTCTTCATGCTGTCATCGCAAAATATCACAGGCCGGGGGCGTGTAAACAACAGGAACTTATTCCTCACAGCTCTGGGGACTGGACATCCACAACTGAGGACTCAGCGTCTGGTTCCCAGAGGCCTGTCTACCTGCTGCGTCCTCATGTGGTGGATGGGGCCTCTGTGATCAGGGCTCCAATCCCATTCATAAAGCTCCACCCTCACCACCTCATCACCTCCCAAAGGCCACCTCCCAACACATCACCCTGGGGGTGAGGATTCAACACATGAACTGGGGGTGGGGGAGACACACAAGTTTAGTCTCTAGCAGGCTCGCAGGTCTCCTGAGCCAAGCAGCTGTGGGGATGGGCAAACACTTAACCAGGGAGACGGCCCAGCAGGGAGACCACCTGTCATCAAATTCATGAGCAGTTTGTATAACTCCAGGAGTTTCACGGAAATTCTGGTTCTTTTAGGAAAAGCTGGCAGGACCCTTATTCTCTTGGCAGAAAAATATGGAAAATTATCAGTACAGACGCTACTGGTCTATTTTCACTGGAAAAAAAATCCCACCACCTCTGATGGTGCTAGAATGGTTCTTATTTTTGCCTTCAGTATTTATCAGAATCTTTAAGAACTACAAAATCTCCTCTGATAAAGGAGGGAGAGGGGCTTGGGAGGAAAAACTTTTCTCCCAGGATGCTGCCATCTGGAATGTCAAATGGCCTGAGGGTGCCATCCCATTGGTATCCAGAGGGCCATCTGCACTGCCCAGGATAAGGGAAAGGTTACACACTGGGCACATTTGAGGCTTCTGAAGTAGGTGAGGGATTACCCCAGGAGGGCTGGATCCTGGAGCTCTAAGACGGTTGGCATCTTGGTGACCCAGGTCAGGGCAGTGGAATGGGGTCCAGAGGATGGTCTCATACCATCCAAGGTGGAAATGACCATTGCAAGACCCCAAGCTGCACAGGCTGTGTCCAGGCTGGAAGTAAGGTGATAGGAAGGACCACTGTCTACACAGGTGGCAGGTAAGCAGGGGCAGTGAAAGCAGGTGCTCTCTCCTGGGAGGCCTGACACATCCCAAGTTCAAGGAGAGGCAGGCAGAGCAGGAACGGCTTGGTGTGCAGTCTCCTTCAGTTCCCATCCTGTGCTGGGGGGCTATCACAACCACTTCACACCTGGGTGGCAGATGTTTTCAGAGATCAGTAGGTGGAGGCAGGTTTTGAAGTCAGTGGGAATTTATATATGGCTCTCAGAAAAATGGTGTTAGCTAAAACATAGATTTACAAACATTCTGCTAAATGAAAAGAAGCTGGAGACAAAGGACCACATGTTGCATGACTGCGTTTGGGAGAAATCTCCAGAAATGGGAACTCTACAGAGATAAAGAGACTGAAGGTACCGTGGCTGTTGAGTGAGGGTGGTGGGCACAGGCTTTCCTTTTGGGGTGATAAAGTATATTCCGTAAAAGGATCTGAGACAGTCTCAGCCAGCAACACCCCCACTCACATTCATATTAAATCAGACTTACTTCACGGGCGTGTTTAAGATTAGGAGGTTCAAAGACATGAGTTCAGCGACTGCTGGAAACTCCTAGGGGCTGTGCTGGGGGCCCTCGGAGGACCCTCCCAGGCTGTCCTGCCCTCAACACCAGTCCTCCTGCTGGTTCTGTTTCAAAGTCAGTGGCTTCTAGAGCTGTTTGGTGGTTTCTAGAGCGCTGTGAGTCAGAGGGTGGGGGCCTTGTCTGGAAGGACTCTGTCTACATCCCTGCCAAACAGCAGGTGTGAGTCATCCTGGCTAAGGAATCTGTGAGTAGGGGTGGACACCACCTGCATGGGCTGCTGGGCAGACCATCCCAGCCCCACTGGAGACACCTGCCTGGTAAGACGGCCTTCTGTCTGTCTCCACTGTGGAGGAGAGCCAGGCCCCCATTCGTCATACCCAAAGGCAGCAAGAAAATCTTCTCTTGAAAATAGGGCTGTTAATTAGGGTCATTTACTCAGCACAGGGCCTGGCTCAGGGCAAAAGGCCTGTGACCAGTCACTGGTGTTATGAGGCCAGTCTTCTCCAGAAAGATTTATACTATGGGCAAGCAAACACATTTTAATATCTGACTTGAAGATAACACTTCATTATATAAAGTATTTCAATTGTAGTGTTGGAGAAGACTCTTGAGAGTCCCTTGGACAGCAAAGAGATCAAATCAGTCAGTCCTAAAGGAAATCAACCCTGACTATTCATTGGAAGGACTGATGCTGAAGCTGAAGCTCCAATACTTGGGCCACTTGATAGGAAGAGCCGACTCACTGGAAAAGACCCTGATACTGGGAAAGACTGAGACAGGAGGAGAAGGGGCCGACAGAGGACGAGATGGTCAGATAATATCACCAACTCGGTGGACAGGAATCTGAGCAAACTCTGGGCGATAGTGGAGGACAGAGAAGCCTGACATGCTGCAGTCCATGGGGTTGCAAAGAGCTGGACACAACTTAGCGACTGAAGAATGATGATATAAAGTATGTGTCCCACTATGTTGGCAGCTGAAGAGTTACAAACAAGATTCTGACCCGCTGACCTGTCTGTACAATGGTCACAAAGCTTGGTGTTGCATATTCCGCAGCCCACAGGTGGGCAGGAATCTGTCCTCCCACCCCCACCAGTCCATAATCCTCGGGACACGTGCTGTCTGAGTCCAGCACCCGCCACGTGAGGGTGCCAGGATGCAGGGGACCATTTGCCAAAAGTCAGCCCACGCTGCTCGGTGCAGGGGGTGAGAGGATTTGCCCGGTCTTCCTTCTGTGCCATATATACAGTCTCTGGAACAGATTATTTCCTCTGTGACGACGGTTCCCCTCTGCCATCCTAATGTCTATTACTCACTACTTTCAAAGATCAGGATTTTACAAGACTAACATATGGATCTCAAAATTTATCATATGCCCTATACCACACAGACGTGGAAATACAGCTGTGTGTACTTGCTCACATTCCGCATATTTATACCCAGCACATAAATTCACACAAACACATTCCAGGGAGAAAATAGTGCGTCGGAATCAGAGGAGGTGAGTCCTGCTGCCAGCCCTGAATGGCATGGTGACTCTGTATTTATTTTAATAGACTCCCATCTGTCATTTCCAGCTATAGAAAAACACGCTGGAGTTTTAGAAAACCGGCCAAGAGAGAGCCATTCACAATTTGTTCTTATGCATCTTTTCACACAGTGCATTTTTTCAAAGAAAGGGTGAAGCAGCTAACACCCACTTTCAGTATATTTGTTTATGGACATATTGTCCCACAATTAAAAAAGAAGTTCTGATGACAAATGCCATAAACCCTACAAATTTGAGAGTAATACAGTGTTACACAGATTAGAATCAACCAGAAATTTCCAAGGGGGCTACTCTCTAGTTGCGGTGCATGGATTTTTAATTTGGAGGGCTTCTCTTGTTGTGGGTAGGTGGGCGCAGGAGTTGCGGCACATTGGCTTAGTAGCCCCATGGCATGTGGAATCTTCCCGGACCAGGGATTGAACCCACCTCCCTGCATTGGCAGGTGGATTCTCAATCACAGGACCACCAGGGAAGTCCTTGGGACTTGTTTAAAATGAGAATCCTCACGCTTTACCTCAGACCTACTGAGTCAGATACCCCAGGGACGGAGCTGCAGGTCTGTGTCAACAGCCTCCAGGTGGCCCCGCTGCCCAGTGGAGTCAGGGCTGGGGTTCTCGCTCCCGAGAATTGGGTGACGTTCACTTGGCTCCTTCATCTCCCCAAACTGTGGTGTCTATGAATTTAAACCTCAACTTGGCCTCTTTGTCTTTTGTTTGCCTATTTTTTGAACCCCTTGTATATGAGGGGGTGGGTGCTGATGGAGATTTGGGGGCCTGGTCTTCGGCCCCACCAGCCAGGCAGAATTGGGGACAGGGACTCACCTGTGTCGGGGACACAGATGTACAGTTCTGTCACCCCTGGCGGCTCACACAGGCTCATATGATCATGCTTCAACATCACAATGTCACCCACACCTGCAAAATGCCAACTTCAAATCTCTCTCTGCCTTCCCCTTGGGAAGGAAAACAGAATCATTAAGGAAGAAATCATTTCCAGAAGCAGACAGAGAGCTCCTTAGTGTAGTCACACCAATTGCACCCCATTCGAGGCTGCGAAGGGCTCTGACTTTCTTTATGCCCGCGAGGCTCTTTTGGGGGGCTCTGTAGGGGCAGCCACAGCCCTGAACCTCTGGGCAAGGATGCTTAGACCATGACTTTCCTCCACACCCAGGTCAGTACCCTGTTATCCCCTCAGGGGCGGGAGACTAACAGATTCCTCAAATCATATGCACAGGTGTAAAGTTCTCAGAATTATCTATTGCATTTTGGCTGCCTTTTGGGTGATTTAAGCCTCGTTTTTATGCGTGGCAGAAAATCTTAACAATTCAGAAAGAGTATTTTGTATGATTTGGACAAAAGGGAAAATGCATCCTGAGCCCTGCAGAAAGCTACTTAGTGGTGAAATACTATGTATAATGTGTAGGTAATTCACACCCAATTATGTCTCAGATTTGGCTGTGTGTGGCTCAAAGAGAGGAAAAGCAGTGAGGATGTGAGGGTGGGTTTTTTCCCACCCTGTGAAGTTTCCTTAAAGCACATTAGGGGTCTGAGTTCTCTCCCTTCAGTCTCATGACCAAGTGATTGGTTAATAAATGCTCGGATTGAATGGGTCTCAGAGGCCACTTCACATCAAGCACATTTTCCCCCCTAAAACGTGGCCTACTGGTTTTCCAATAGAAGTGGGGCAGGAAGGGGGACACCGGAGGCAGGCTGCTCCTTCCCCAACTCCCAGAGGCCATGGTCTTTCAGAAGCATCTGCTGAGGCTCCATGAGAGGAACTGTCCCCCGGGGAGACCGGTGATCAGGCTGAGAGCAAGGAGAGGGAGAACCCTCCATGTGTCAGCCCAGGAAAAACTCATACAGACCCCAAACTGCTCGACTGAACGGCTCGACTGAACTGGCTACTAGATGTTGAGATGTCCACCACAATGTATGGTGTATAATGCTTATCTACACTGTTTGTGACTTTGAAGGTATTTACTTGGGCTTCCCAGTGGCTCAGTGGTAGAGACCCTGCCTGCCAATGCAGGGAACGCGGTTTGGATCGCTGGGTCGGGAAGATCCCCTGGAAAAGGAAATGGCAGCCCACTTCAGTATTCTTGCCTGGATGATCCCATGGATGGAGGAGCCTGGTAGACTACAGTCCATGGGGTCTCAAAGAGTCAGACACACCTGAGTGAGTAACACTTGCACTTTCAGATAATCCAGGATCATCTCCTGAATTTACTCCCACCTGCAGAGTCCCCTTTGCCACGTCAGGTGACATCATCACGGGTTCTGGGGATCAGGAGATTTACCTCCTGGAGGGCCCGTCTTCTGTCCACCACAAGTACCGCATTGAGCTTGAGTCTGAACACAACACCAAGGTGCCATCTGGGTTATTTCTAGTTCCAAGAAGACTAGAAATAACCTGAGGGAAATAACTACTGAGAAGCTCCTTGCCCTACAAGGTGGGTGACTTGCACCTACTCTGCTCCCCGCTGTCCTGACCACCACGCGTCTGCTGCCTCATCCCGTACATCCTCGCAGCCTCCACCCTCTACAGCGAACCCTCTCCTCCTCGGGCTGCACACTCACTCCTCGGCCCCTCACCTCCCACCCACCCCACTGAGAAGACAGCCCAGCTCGGCAGGGACACGAGCACAGCCTGACTCTTCCTCAGCAGCTCCATTGGCCTCCACGCACACAGGCAAGCGCTTTGCACCTTTTCCTGGATAAACTATTCTCGATGGCTCCCCTTCTCCTGCTGACAGAACCTGTTCCCTGTCTTGGTGGAGCTCCTTGGGAGGGAAACTCCACACGCAGCCCCACTGGGGACACAAGACCCTTGTTTGGACGATCCAACCACCCCAGGGCCTGAGTGTCCACTGCCCAGGCAGGGATGACAACCTGCTGAGGCTGATGGATGACATCATCCCCAGTACTTCCCTGGAACCACGGGGAGAGCAAGAAGTCTCTCTCTCTCTGTCTTTAAACAGCTGATTATCCATTTATTGAAAAGGCTGATTTAAGCATCTGCAGTGGTGATTTTCTGGGCTTCCCAGGATGACTCAGTGGTAAAGAATCCACCTGCCAATGCAGGAGACTCAGGAGATGTGGGTTCGAACCCTGAGTTGAGAAGATCTCCTGGAGGAGGGCACGGCAACCCACTCTAGTTTTGTTCCCTGGGAAATTCCATGGGCGGAGGAGCCTTGCGGGCTACAGTCTATGGGGTGGCAGAGTCAGACACGACTGACTGACTGAGCGCACACAATGGTGAATTCTGTCTCAACTCCTGGCTCAGTAGGTGGGAGAGATCCGCCTGATGACCTCAGAAGGACAGTGCAGGCTGGCGAGTCACTGGTGGATTCTCGCGAGGGAAGGATTCCAAGTCTTAGAACCTTAGAACAATTCCTCGTGGTGATTCTCAGAGTCCTGGTGGGCATCCAAACTGGTCCTTTCACTCTGAGGCTCTTTTCCTTCGAGCCTCTGATCAGGTCAGCTCACATCTTCTCCAGCAACTTCACATGGTGGCTGGGGAGGGTGATTCTGACTTGGTGAGTCACCACCTCTGGCTCCACAGGGCGTCTTCCCAGTGTCATTTAAAAGCCACAGCTGTGGTTCGGATTCCTGGCTGACTTGCTCCTCAGCAAGAGTGGATGATGCTGGGTGAACCAAGAGTGGTCAGCCCTGGCTCTCCAGGGTGATTGCGTCTTCCTGTCCTGACACTGGGGTGGCTGGAACACAAGGATGGAAGTTTCAGGAGGGTGGGACCCACCTGAGGCAGGGCCTGCCTGAGGCTGAGGATGGAGTAACCGAGGTGAAGCAGCCAGAGTGTCTTGGGCACCCCCTGAGTGCCAGGTCCTGCGGTTCCTTCAGCCAGGCCTGCAGGGGAGTCACCAGGAGAGCCACCCTGCTCGCTAGGCTGCTCTGGGCCGTGCTCTGGTTGCCTCAGCAGAAGAGCCTGCTGATGCCTGCTTGCCGCCAGCTCCACCTCCTGGGGCTGTGTGTCCCTCCTGTGGTGAGAGCAGCTCCTCCTAGGAAGGGTGCTGCCCCAAGCTGAGAGGTGCTGGTCTCTCTGGATGACCTGGGTAAGGGCCCCCCACTCCACATCAGTGTTCGTCTATAAATACAGCTGCCACGTTATTTTCACTAGAGCCTTTAGTGGCTGAGGGGCGGGGGGTGCGGACCCTCCTTTTGTGGAGAAGGAAGGGTATTAGTGGGAGAAGCATCCTATCGGAGCAGAGGTAGATTTGAATTTCCGGAAAGGGCCTTTCTCTGGGAACATTTCACCTGGGGTAACTTTCTGATGGGCCATCCTTTCTCACTTTCTTGCTACTCTCTAGCTCCTCTGGGCTTGAGAATAGGAGCCAGAGCAGAGGCCACTCAAGTGCAATTGAATACAGACCCCAGCCTCCTAATAGAACTCTCAGTGGCTCCCAGTGTGCTCAGAATAAGTGTGATGTTTGCACCATGGCCTCCCTCCTGTGACCTGTGACTTCTCACTCTCTCTATCATTCACTCTTTCAAACACTTGTTTGGCCAGTGAGTGTGCTGAGGACCTGGAGTGGGGGAGGTTTGAGGTCAGGGGGCTGAGAGCAGGGGGTACAGCGACATAAAGCTAGGTGTCCCAAGTCTCACTTATTACCCCAGACCACATCACCAACAGCCTTGTGCATACCAGGTGCCTTGTTGGCCAATCTCTGCGCCGTTCTAGGGGAGGTCACATCACCAGGCTTGTTGCTATAAATAGGATTGAGTCCACAACTGAGGGCAGAAACACAATTCTCAGTACTCCTGGGAGGAGACTGGCTCCAGATTGGTCCATGAGGCAGACCCCCAGCTCCTGGCCCAGCCCGTGGTTCCCATCTGTGCAGCCTCCTCTGGGGAGGTACAGTGGCTCTCTGACCACATGCAGGAAAGATCTCCCCTCTTCATGGAGGTGGGGACCAAGAGCTTAACTAGGAGGGTAGGGGACAGTCACCTTGCCTGCAACCTAGCTGGCCAGCCAAGCCTGGGACACGGCTTCTGGTTCCTGTCTGCACTCTTTGGTACCTGGGCCACAGTGGCCACCTCAACTGGGCTGGATGTGGGTCTCGGACCCTCCCCTCCTCGGCCTCTGCCCTGTCTGCCCTGAACAAACCTCCCAGCATGTGACCTTAACACTCAGCCGCTGGGAGCCCCTCACTCCCGCTGCTGTTTTCTCTGCTCCCTGTCATCAGTCAAGATCACTCTGAGATGCAGACAGTCTGAGGAACTCGCCCGCTCTGTGTCAGAGCACTGTATAAACTTTGCATGCGCAAGCCGCCAGCCTGCTCGTCAGACACTCAAAGGTCAGAGATAAATCTGATGCTATGTGACCCCCATGTATCATAAGCCAGTCGGCTGCCCTTGGCTACGTGCACCTCATCAAAAATGAACAAACAGGAGCTTGCCTGGGATCACCTACTTGCTTCCCCATCATCCCAGAGCTCTTCTAGCGCTCATTCCAGATCCCATGAGCCCTGCTTGGCACACTTCACGGGAGGTGTTTATCACTCACTCGGCGGAGCCAACAGGGCTCTTGCACCTTGGTGGAGGCAGAATCTGCAGAAGGGACTCACCACATATCAAAGCGAATCCCAAATGTGAAGTCATCCCCATCTGGTCTGCTTGTAAACAGGCTTTTCTCTCAAACCCACGGCTGAAAACCCAGACCAATTTGTTTTTAATGTCATGTAACTGATGGAAGGCAGGAGGAGAAAGGGATGACAGAGGATGAGACGGTTGGATGGCATTACTTGCTCGATGAACATGAGTTTGAGCTAAGTCTGGGAGATGGTGAAGAACAGGGAAGCCTGGCGTGCTGCAGTCCATGGGGTTGCAAAGAGTCGGACCCAACTGAGCGACTGAACGATGATGACAAACTGATCGAAGATCAGAGAGTTCCGGGTCCATTTCAGGAGTGTGCTGTCCGGCATGACCAGTGCCCAGCACAAACCGTGTCCAGAGTACAGCGAGTGATGCCCTGACGGCAGCTACTTGGATCTGGAAGCCAAGACCCCACAAGCCCCTGGGGGATGCTACTGCCTTCTGGCTTATGGTGTGCGACCGAGACTTTTCATCAGCTCAGCAGAGCACGTGCGCCCCGGCCTTCATACACAGGTAGGACTGTCCTACACGTCCCAGCTCCTGACTGTCGGCTACCAGCCACCACTGCCAGTGACTTCTTTGCCTGGAGATCTCCATCTCTTAGCAACCAAAGATTTTTATTTACTCAACCCCAGTTGAATGGGTTGGTAGAAACAATTTCAATTATGAAGACTCTTCTGTTTTTGTTCTGATTTGATGACTTGTTAATTTCAAGAAACTTCCTTTGATTCCCGCTGCCTTATCCCTCCAAACAAACACGGAAAAGATGAGACATTGTTGTGGAATCCAGTATGATGTCGCCATTTGGGGCTGTCTGCTGATTACCCGGAAGTAAAGGAACAGACGGTTGGAAATGAGGTGGGCGAGCAGAGGCATCTGCGGGCTTTAGGAAAGGGTCCCGAGAAGGAAACCCTTTTCTGTCTGCGCAGTAGGGTTCATCTTGGGGATGGGGCGCTTGGGTCTCAGATGGAAGACCTCTGCCCAGGGTTCCCGACTCGAGGAGGCTGGGCCCTGCCTTTCCCTGTCTCAGAACATGGGTTTATGGGGAGCCTGGCCCGGCTCCCAGCTTAGGCAGGTGGTGGCATTTTAACAAGCTTGTCAGGGGCCTGTGGTGCGTGGCCGGCACGGCAGGGATTGGTGGGGGAAGGGAGGCACCAGCTCACCCTCCAGCCTGAGCTGTGGCCTCTGCCTCCTCCCAGGCCGTTCTGGTCCGGCTTTCAGCTCACAGCAGCAGGAAAAGAGGCCAGGCTCATTTCAGCGGCTGAAGCCACCACCAAAATGTCCAGAGGCGAGTGTGACTGCAGCCTGGGATGGGGGGGCAGCAACGAGGGTCCCTCCCTGGGCCTTGCTCTCCCAGTGTGTTGGTTATGGTTCTGGGGGAGTCTATGTGCTTTCGTGTGCGGACTGCATCTCAGCTGGGCAGAGGCCGAGGTGGCCCTGGGGGGTCCAGGACCACTCATCCAGGGGCAGCAGTGGTCTAGCATTTGCAGACCTCAATCACCATGCCCACCAGCATGGTGCCCGCCAGGCAGGTCACTACTCATCCACCATCCTGCCTCTTCCGCTCACACTAGCCCTGAGGTCTGCACTCTGACACGTGCACTCTGACGGGTTCATAGCTGAAGGCCCGGAGGGCTTCCTGGGTCACCTACAGAACCCGGAGCCTCAGGCCCATCTGTCCAGACCTTTGAGTGTGGGGGGCCCATGCAGACCAGGAGTGGTGTAGCATGGGAGCTGGCCTTGTAGAGGACAGAGGGGCAGAGGGGTCAGGGCCCTGTGGGGGTGGGGGTGGGGCACGGCAGGAGAGAGACTCACTAGATGTGTCCCTTACTTCCTGATGGCCTGTCTGCCAAGTGCACAGAGAACAGAGGTGGCCATGGAAATTTCAGGAAAGGTTTCTACCCACCAGAAGCCCCTGCTTTCTCTTATCATCCTCGGTACCTCATTGTGTTACAGTGTCCACACCATTAGCATGATGTCATTTTTCTTTGCACTCACTCAGTTTATCACTGTCCATACAGATACACACCCACACACAGGTAAGTGTGTACACACACACACGTGCACGCACACTCATGTATTACATATACAGATGCACACACGTGTACATGTAGGTGTGTCCACATGCACACACACGTATGTGCACATATACGTGTATGCACACATGCACATATCCTTTCCACAGAGTCCTTAAATCTCTCTTTGGTAGAAAATCGGCATCACTTGCTATAAAGAATGGGTCATTGTAAGAAATAAAGGAACGTTACTATGTTCTGGCCGATAGTACACAGTGCTTGGAGGCAGGGTGCCTGATGATTACCAACAGGAGCTCTGGGACTGGATTGCCTGGCTGAAGTTCCGCTTTGGAAATTTTTTTTCCTGTATGACCTTGGACAAGTGACTTCACCTCTCTGTCTCAGTTTCATCATCTATGAAATGGGGGTAATAAAATAACCCATCTCACCGGGTCTTGCGAACTAAAGGGTTTGTCCCCAAAGGGCTGCACGCAGTGTCTGCTGAAGGACAGTGTTCCTGTTACTGTTCTCGCGGTCGCTAGTGGGGCTGTGATGGTTCCTTCCTGGCTGAAGTTCTGTGCCCGAGGTCTATTCTGCTCTTTGAAAGAGATTAGAAGAATCAAAGACACATTTGTTGAGAACTGGCATTTTCTCCTTGAGGTGGTCAGAACAGATGGGTGGGCCTTGGCATTAGAAAGCAGATTCTTTCTTTTTAAGGCTCTTCCATCTGTGCTCCTGCCCTCTGTGTGCCTCCCCTGGGTCCTCGTTCACCTCAGGGAACAAGGGCCATCCTGGAGTCTGGACCTTGGCGTGCGTCCTGGTAGGGTGAGGGGGTCCTGGAAGTCCTGCCCTTCCTGTACTCCCCACAGTTCATCCTCTCGGGATGTTCCCCAAACATGGGAGAGGGCAGGGTGGTGGGAAGAGGCTGGGGCCACATGCAGTGCCCAGTGGCCTGGGGGCACAGGTGCCCAGGAACCTGCCCTAGCTCCTCTCTCTGCCGCCTGTGGCAGGTATTCCAGGGCCATCCTGGAAGACCAGGAGGAAGGAGAAGGGGGTTTTGCTTGCAAATGCTAATTCCTGGAGAGGCCGGGGTGCCAGATGCAGGAGCCCCTGTTTGCTGTCACATGTATTTTTCACAGAACTAGAACAAATAATTTCAAGATTTGTATGGAAATACAAAAAACCACGAATAGCCAAAGCAATCTTGAGAAAGAAGAATGGAACTGGAGGAATCAGTTTGCCTGACTTCAGGCTCTACTACAAAGCCACAGTCATCAAGACAGTATGGTATTGGCACAAAGACAGACATATAGATCAATGGAACAAAATAGAAAGCCCAGAGATAAATCCACATACATATGGACACCTTATCTTTGACAAAGGAGGCAAGAATATACAATGGAGTAAAGACAATCTCTTTAACAAGTGGTGCTGGGAAAACTGGTCAACCACTTGTAAAAGAATGAAACTAGATCACTTTCTAACACCGCACACAAAGATAAACTCAAAATGGATTAAAGATCTAAATGTAAGACCAGAAACTATAAAACTCTTAGAGGAGAACATAGGCAAAACACTCTCCGACATAAACCACAGCAGGATCCTCTATGATCCACCTCCCAGAATTCTGGAAATAAAAGCAAAAATAAACAAATGGGATCTAATTAAAATTAAAAGCTTCTGCACAACAAAGGAAAACATAAGCAAAGTGAAAAGACAGCCTTCCGAATGGGAGAAAATAATAGCAAATGAAGCAACTGACAAACAACTAATCTCAAAAATATACAAGCAACTCCTGCAGCTCAATTCCAGAAAAACAAACGACCCAATCAAAAAATGGGCCAAAGAACTAAATAGACATTTCTCCAAAGAAGACATATGGATGGCTAACAAACACATGAAAAGATGCTCAACATCACTCATTATTAGAGAAATGCAAATCAAAACCACAATGAGGTACCACTTCACACCAGTCAGAATGTCTGCGATCCAAAAATCTGCAAGCAATAAATGCTGGAGAGGGTGTGGAGAGAAGGGAACCCTCCTACACTATTGGTGGGAATGCAAACTAGTACAGCCACTATGGAGAACAGTGTGGAGATTCCTTAAAAAATTGCAAATAGAAATGCCTTATGACCCAGCAATCCCACTGTTGGGCATACACACAGAGGAAACCAGAATTGAAAGAGACACATGTACCCCAATGTTCATTGCAGCACTGTTTATAATAGCCAGGACATGGAAACAACCTAGATGTCCATCAGTAGATGAATGGATAAGAAAGCTGTGGTACATATACACAATGGAGTATTACTCAGCCATTAAAAAGAATACATTTGAATCAGTTCTGATGAGATGGATGAAACTGGAGCCGATTATACAGAGTGAAGTGAGCCAGAAAGAAAAACACCAATACAGTATACTAACACACATATATGGAATTTAGGAAGATGGCAATGATGACCCTGTATGCAGGACAGCAAAAAAGACACAGATGTGTATAGCGGACTTTTGGACTCAGAGGGAGAGGGAGAGGGTGTGATGATTTGGGAGAATGGCATTGAAACATGTATAATATCATGTAAGAATCGAAATGCCAGTCTATGTCTGATGCAGGATATGACACACTTGGGGCTGACGCGCGGGGATGACCCAGAGAGATGTTGTGGGGAGGGGGGTGGGAGGGGGGTTCATGTTTGGGAACGCATGTACACCTGTGGTGGATTCATGTCAATCTATGCCAAAACCAATACAGAATTGTAAAGTAAAAATTAAAAAAAAAAATAATTAAACTCCTGAGACCATGGTCATGCAGGTAGGAAGTCCTACTACCTGCTGTCCTCTAACTGCTTCCAGGAAGCGGGTTCACTGATGAGGGAGCCCCACACCCCTGACCCAGGAGGCCCAGACTTGCCAGAGCCTGGAGCTAGAGGCTGCCTGGCCAGAAAACGATTTTTCCAAGAAGAGCACCAAAGACAGTGCAAGACATAACTTTTTTCAAACTCGATAATGAGCAGCTTTTCCAGCCCGAGTTCACGGGAAGTGGTAGCAGAGCAGGGGGAATGAGACAAATTAAAACAGGCCTGGACCAAGCGAGAGTTTCCTGAATGAAACATCAAAGGCAGCCCCAGGTGGGAGGCTATTTACAGATTCTGAGAGCCTGAGTTATTCATCACCATGGCCCCTGGGCCATGAGGGTTCTCCCAGTGTGTGCACTCACCACACCTTGCATGGAGCCTGCTGGTGTCTTCACATCTACCTAGAGTGACGCAGGCTCCCTGTCTGGACTTACCTCCAGCCCCCTGCAGAAGGGCAGTCACAGGACGGGTGGGTTTGGGAGGGAAGGGGGTGATGTGAATGCTGAGCACCTCTGCTAAGTACTCAGGGACCCCAAAGTACTGAGTACTGGGGCCCCCTGCTAAGTACTCAGGTACTCGTAAGTACTCAGTACTGGGCACTTTTGCTAAGTACTCAGGAACCCCAAGGTACTCTGTACTGGCTAACTCTGCTAAGTACTCAGGACCCCAAGTACTCAGTACTGGACACCCTTATGAAGTACTTAGGACATCTAAGTGCTTTGTACTGGACACTTCTGTTAAGTGCTCAATATTGGGTGCCTCTGTGAGGTGCACAGGCCGTCAGCCATCCTGTAAGATCCCACTTCCCCTCTGGGGCTGGTTCAAAGCCTGAAGTCTTACCCTGTCTTCCAGGTGTTACCAAGGAAGAGTCACACTTTTCTCCAAATGGTCCCCATCTGCCCTGTCGCACTCAGGCCAGGCTTCTGCTCCATGGGGCTCCGAGGGTGACTGTCCTTCCCTCCAGACACCTGGCCCTAGCCCGGCCACTGACATGTCTGCAGATTCCATCAATGACCATCTGCGAGCCTGGACCACTGAGGCCCAGGGTGGTCTTTGATATAAAGGAAGACAGTGGCTGGGGGTCTCCTTGGGGGCTCATGGTAGAAGAGACAAGGAAGGGGCAGGTGGGCACGGCTCTGCGTGGGGAGATAGGGACCTCAGGGACTGGAGAGACCCTGAGGGGGTTCTGTACTCATGTGTATGCTGGGGGAGGGGTCATTCATGGAAGCAACTCCTTGGAGGTAAGTCCCAGGAGAATCTGGCTTTAAAAACTCACATGTGTGCCCACCTGTGGCAAACCCAGGTATGTGGCTGTGGTCAACCTTTCCACAATTTAAGCATGTCACTACGAGGTTTCCAAGGAGATAGACACTGTGGATCATTGTGGTTCCTCTCACGGGAAGATGCTGTTTCTCTGGCTTTGTGGTCTTCCTCGTAGCTCCCCTTTTAGCCTCAGCTCCCTGGGTCCCCAGCCTTCTTCATGTCCAGCCTCCCTGGGAGGTCCCCCTGATGGTGGGTTTGGCAAATACCATCCCCAGCAGCTACCCATCCCCGAGGCTCTGTGTAGAGAGCTGACCCTTACCCGGGGCCCCCAGGACTGTGCCTGTGGAAACCAACCTCCCCGGGGGTGAGCAACCTCACTGCTCAGCTGCCTGCAGGGGCAGGCTCCTTGGAAGGCAGGTGGCCATGATCTCTGAAAGTTAAAAAAATTTTGTTTTAATTTTAAAAAGATTTATTGGTTTGGCTGTGCCAGGTCTTCGTCGTGAACTCTTGCAGGCCCAGCATACGAACTCTTTAACTGAGGCACGTGTGATCTAATGCCCTGACCAGGGATTGAGCTGAGCGCCCTGCACTGGGAGTGTAGGATCTTAGCCACGGGACCACTGGGGAAGCCCCTCTGCAAGCTTTTAAAGACAGGTGCCTCCAGGGACTCATCCAGTAGGATCTGAGAGTCCTTCCCTGGGGCTGGGTCCTGTGCTCAGAGCTCTCACATGCACTGTCTCACAATTCTGCACAGCAGCTAACAGAGCGGCTGTGGACTAAGGTGGTGCTTCTTGAAGTGACTTCAAGACCACCAGCTCCGGGGAATTGACAGATGCACAGTTTTGGGCTCCCCAAACCTACTGGCTCAGAAACTCGGTGGTGGGTGGGCTGCCCACCTATCCTGTCCATGCATCCTGCCCATAGCCGGGGACCTACCGTCACCACAGGAGGGCACATCCGTGTGTTTTTAAAGGATTAGCTTCTTTCACCAGCGTGGATTTAACACTACAGGTTTCGGTCCATCACAAATCCCACGTCACGCTACATTCCACTATGAGGAGAAGGCCACATTTATATTACTAAGTATTCTGCAAACATATTCATCTCGAGACCCTCTGCTCAATGTCCCTCCAGCAACACACAGAACCTGGACGCACACACGCAGAGACCAGACTTCTGAGCCTTCTGGAACGATCTCCACAGCACTGGTTTGCTTTTCCCTTTACTGTGACCTTGAAGAAGTCACAGACAACCCTGTCCTACATTTTCCTAATCTGGGAAACTAGAGAACAACTTATCTGCCTCATCAGAGGTGCTTCAGAATGGGTTTTGATAAGCGAGAGAAAAGGACATAAAACTAATAGCATCAGATAGGCGTTTGTAAGCTGCTTTGAAAGTCATCTTGTGGGTTTATCTTTATAACCCCCAATCCCTCAAATCACTCAGAAACACACTCATGAAAAATTGTACCAGTAGCCATGTGAGACCCTGCTGAAGCAGCCTGTTTGTGGAGACCAACCTCCTCCTTTGTGACTCAGAGCATGGAGAGGAGCTGGCTCTGGTGTCAATAGTTAGGTTTGCATGTTCATGAGTCATGGTGTGGGACGGAGAAAAAGAGGTGTCCACCAGGTCCAGCCGCAGGGAGTGCGGCCCTTGGAAGGATCCATGGTTGACCACATGTCTCTGAGACACTTGTCCTGTAGATGGATTCAATCATACATCTGTCAGGCCCTCCTCTGGTCCAAGAATGTTCTAGATGCTGGGGATCTCCATGGCAGCCTCAGTGGGACTCGGCTGTTGTCAGCCATGCCTGGCAGGTCTCCAGTGAGTGTTTCTGGGGTAGAAACAACAAGAGGCACTGGAAATCAGTGGCTAAATTAACTCGCTGCATTCTTACGCTGTGGCCCTTTGGAGAGCATGGAGGGAGAACCTGGCCAGCACAGGCAACCCCAGCCCTGGTCCACCTCCCTGTCTGCCTGCCAGGGCCTTGTCTCCAAATCTGCAAACCCTGCCGTTAGTGCGTTGCCCAGGAGAGGGCCTGTGGGAGTCTGACTCTCCAAGGTCCTCCCCTCCCAGTGGGCCCATCCCTCTACTGAGGGAGGACCATGCTTGGAGGGCAGCCCCTGCAGCCTCCCCGGCCCTCTCATGAGAGGCTGTCCCATTGCCCGTGACCATCACGAGGGCTGATGCCACACCTTTCAGGCCCCACACATTTGGACATTTGGAACAGAGTCATTTCAAACAGGAACAGGGTCACCTGGTCCAGGCAGGTGCATTCTTGGCCCCTGGTTCCTCTTATCAGCTGCCCGCCTTTATCTGTGCTGTGCTGGGCACCCACTGCTCACGGGGACCCTGCGAGGGGATGCCAGGGACCTGTTCTGGCTGTTCCTTGTGCCCTTCCGAGCCCATGCCTAGAACAGAGTCAGCACATGAGCGAGTGAAGGAAGGAATGAGCAGGTGAGCAAACAAGCCCGCTTCCAGAGCCGACGTGCTCATGGGATGCACAAACCTGTGGGATGACAAAGGATGTGATTCCCTGCTTGGCTGAGAGCTTCTGCTGAGGCTGGGCCCAGGGAAGGGGCTCTGCTCCAGAGCGGGGGACACGCCCGTGGTCAGAGAGGCCAGGCAGTGCCTGGGGTACAGGTCGCTTCTGTGAGCTGGGTCCCTAGTGCCAGTGCTGGGTGCAGAGGCCAAAAGGAAAGAGTCTGTGTGTGTGTATGTGTGTGCATGTGTGCGTGTGTACCGTAATAATGGTCACGCTTACACAGCAACCTATCTATTAAAAACTGGAGGGCACACATGGTTACAAAGCAGATGGGACACAGCCCAAAGCCTCTCGCCAGCAAGGAGCCTTGCCTGAGTTTCCATGTTGGCTCCCGGCCGACTGCCTAAGTTGAGATGCACACGAGTACCCAGTGCACATATGCACATTGCCTTATACAATTACAAATGCACTATTCTTATTAAGGAAAGGATCAAAATTTCAATAAATGTGATAAAAAGAAAAGCCCTTCTTGGAGCCCCTGGTTCCTGCCTGCCTCCCCAAGCCAGTCACCTGTCTCCACAGGTGCCTGGGAGCTGCCGGCCAGGGTGACCGCTGCTCCACTTGGGGGATCCATCTAGAACACCTAGTCCTCTGGTCTGAAGACCTTTCTAGTCAAGGTTTTTGTGGGTGAGGTCACACTCCCTAGAAAACTTTAGCTCCTGATTTTATTATTCAACCTGATTCTATAACTGCTTTATGTCATTTTTGGTAAACATTTTTAGCAAGTGTTAGAGATGCCAAATGAAACTCAATAATGGATTAACACACATCTGATAAATACAGTTGTGTAATAAATTACAAAACAGCCAGATGAAAATCAAATAATTATGCATATGACTTTAAAAAAAGATTACACTGCTTTTCACACAACATAAAATTCACAGCTAATTAACAGCTAAAGCTTCTATAGAATTCTTGAACTTTCTTTGGCATAATTATAGGAAACGAAAATGCATTTTTTTCAAATGAAAAATCACCCCATGATTTAATATCCCAAGCATTAGCCTGGGAACAATCATCAGGTAAAATTAAATTTCAAGATTCTGTGTATTTGAAGGAATTTTTCTCAAACACTAATGACGAAAATGCAGATAGTCAGTTTTTTTCTAAAGGACACTATGATAGAACTTAAAAAATACTATAAATGTCCATTATTATGACCCCAAAATTCTATTTTTCAGAATTTATCCCAAGGAAATAACAGACAAATGCAAAAATGACTGAGTGTTTATTATTACATTATTTATAATATTGAAAAATTAAAAGTAACAAATATCAGTCATACAGGACTGGTCATATTACAGTTTCTTCATAGTAGTGTATCCAGTCATTTAAAATGATGATGTAAATTTATAACATGGGTAGCTGCACATGGTTTATTAAGAAACCAAGCACCTTACTATTTAGCATAGAGAGTATCACCCCACTGCAATAAATGAACATATATATATGTAATTTATGGGAATAAGAACATGCATAAAAGAAACTATGGAAAAGTAGTTTTGCATGGATCCTGGGGTTACGGATGATTTTTTCCCGTATTTTTCACTTTTTCTACCATGAATGTCTATTATGTACTTTAAAAAGGTTAAAGAAATGGTGACATTAAAAAATGTTGACATTGACTCAAACTTCATATTATTCAGTTCTCTTTTTCTCTTCTCTGTGATTGCAGGCTGTAGTCCTAACTAAGGACATCCTCTAAGTAAATATGTGGAAGGTCAGTTGCTATTCTCTACCCAGCACCCGTCACCCCTTGCTGTGGGACTCTCCTCTCCTCTGAACATCATCTGGACAGCAGATACTGGGATCTGCCTCTCACCCCAGAGCTGAGGTCTCTTCTCTTAACACCTGCCATCCACAATTGCAAAGGTAAATGAATTAAAAGAGAAATGCCCTTTTTCACAATTGTGTTTTAAGACTAAGGGAACAGAGAGAAGCCTGAGAGAGGTACTAAAATGACTAAATCATTGGAAAATGAATGATCATAGATACAATTTTGGGATTCTCTAAATTAGAGAAGAGGAGATTGGTGGAAGGCCCCTAGAATGGGGTTGACCAGATGGCTCTTAGTTCATCTGTGGGTGGGGCAACCTCTCCTAGGTCACAGGGCTCTTCTGAGATGAAGCCTGAGTTCTGGCTTCACCTAAACACCAGAGGTTTGAGTCCACACCCATGCACTGACCAGGCGAGGGGCTGACGGGACCGAGGGCTCCTGTTAAGATAAGTTGCTGGTCTTAAGTGACAAGGGAAGGAAGCTGCAGTAAAGAAACCAGGGCAGTGACATGTGCATCCACCTGTTCTGGGGAGGCTCTGCACATAGGGCTGGGCGATCCAAGCAAGACCAACACCCATGAGTCTGGGAAACACCCACCAAAATGCAACTGTCCTTCTCCAAATATGAAGACACAGTCAGAAGTCACTGCCTTGGCAAATCACAATTCTAATTTGCAAGAGAACCCAAATGTCCTCTCTGGAATGTTACTGGTTTTAACACCTCCTTCAGTAAAGGTCTGATGTTAGTCCTGGGTGGAAATAAATATAAGGACCCCTTAAGAACATAATTGGGCTTCCCTGATTGCTCAGCTGGTAAAGAATCTGCCTGCGATACGGGAGACCTGGGTTTGATCCCTGGGTTGGGAAGATCCCCTGGAGAAGGGAAAGGCTACCTACTCCAGTATTCTGGCCTGGAGAATTCCATGGACTGTATAGTCTACAGGGTCACAGAGAGTCGGACACAACTGAGCAACTTTCATTCACTCACTCACTCAAGAACATAATTATGCAGACAGTCTATAAATGGATATGGTGATCAAACTCTTGCTGATATATAAATGAAATAATTTTTACACCAGCTACAGAGCCTAAGTTAATTGTTAGCTTTTGGAAAAACTAACAAAATACTACTTATTCCTGAATTAGCAGCACTAAAGCTTACTATTACCTTTAAGTATGGAAATAAACCTCTTAAAATATAGTATAAACATAGCATGTGGATGATCATAGATTGATACAAAAGGATAGTTTTTTTTTTAAAGGTGAGAACTATTCTCTCTTATCAAGACTACATCCCATTGCCTGGAGTAGTGGCTGACATACAGTAGATGCCCAATAAATACTTTTTTGGGAAAAAGGATGACATATTTAATAATAAAGCTTCCTGGCTAATATTAAATGAACTAGTTAACGACAATGTCAGTCAGCATTTGTCCATGTGTCCAGATACCCAGTACATAGACACTCAAATCTATACACACATGTCACAGCATAGATAGCAAACACAATGTTCATTCAACAAATATACACTGATTCATATAGTTTTTCTGTATAGCATTCGTGCTCAGCTGCAGAGTTGTGTCCAACTCTTGACAATCTCATGGTTGGTAGTCTGCCAGGCTCCTCTGTCCACGGGATTTGCCTGGGAAAATTATTGGAGTGGGCTGCCATTTCCTACTTCAGGGGATCTTCCCAATATACTGATTGCCTACTATGTTTCAGGCATCATCTTAATCATTAGGAATTCAGTTGTAAATGAAACCCAGTACTGGTCCTCACGGAGCTTATGGCCTGGTGAAGAGATCCATTGTGAATGATAAATCTATAATTATAATATATATAATTACTGAATGGGGAAATGCACAGAGCAAAGGACAGGGCTGTAAGAGAAAACTGCACAGTGGGGCAGGGGAGGGTTTAATGTACACTGAGGTGGTCAGGGCAGGCTTCTTGGAGGGGGTGACCATCCTGAAGGGAGAAGTGTCTACCAGGTGAAATGCAGGAGAAATGGCCTTCTGGTAGCAAGAAGCCATAGACTCTGAGGTTAGGAGGCATTTGGCCTGCTCAGAGAAATCGGAGACATTGTGACTGTGTTGGAAAACAGGGCTGAGTGCAGCCACCAGATCATGGAGGGCCTGGAGTCCATGCCGAAGAGCCCAGGGCCCACTTCACTAATGTGATGCCAAGCAATTGATGGATTCTGAGCAAAGCAGTGATTGACCTAATTTTTATTATAAAAATGTTGGTTGGCAACTGTGTGGAGAATGAAGGTGAAGAGGCAAGCATAGGTGATACATGAGACCACAATACCAGGAAAGGTACAAGCCTCCCAGGAGGACACAGCTAGGACACTTATCCCTGAATTAGCTGCACTAAAGGCCTATATTATAAGGCTTCCCAGGTGACTAAGGGGTAAAGAATCTGCCTGCCAATGCAGGTTTGATCTCTGGGTTGGGAAGATCCCCTGGAGGAGGAAATGGCAACCCACTGCAGTATTCTCCATGGATAGAGGAGATTGGTGGGCTATAGTCCATGGGGTCGCAAAGAGTCGGACACGATTTAGTGACAAGACAACAAAACAGCAGTCGCAAGCTCAGACGCTTCCTTCAAGTTCTCCCACACTTCCTGCTGCTATGTCTCCCCACACCAACACGGAGCCCCTGTTCAGCTGCTCCAGCAGGAGCTGAAGCCTGAGCCATTCCTGGCAGGTGCCAAGCCTGCAAGACTCTCCCTGCAGAAAGCGAGGTATTGTAATGAATGCAGAGTTTCTTGATTCCCTGTCTCCATTGCAGTCAAGAATATCAATTCTTCACTTCTCAACTGGAGTTTTTTTGACAGCTTATAAACTGTGACCTGGATGTACAACTTATAGAATCTCAAAATTCAGTTCAACGAAATAGCAAGAAGAAGGCTTTACTTAAAAAAAAAAAAAAAAAAAAAAGAAGTGAGAAAGAGAGCTAAAGGATTTAGGACAAGATCCAGGCTGCATTCTTGGCACACGAGGCCCCAGAAGCACTGAGCCTGGCCTATGTCTTTGACCTTACCTCCCACCCTGTGACTTTGGGCTCCAGCCAGAGGATGGTGGTTGAATGCAAAAGTCAAGTCCCCATATCCTGTGGGCTTTGCCAGATCTGGTGGCAGCCACAGAGAAGGGTGGATCCCAGTGGCTGGGCTGGTGTGACCAGGGTGAGTCAGCATGATGGTGACCACAGTTATGCTTGGACTGTCCTCAGAGGGAGGCAGGCAGTACTCTTCATGGTAAGCTCCCTCTAGAAATGCCTTGCAACAGTAATGCAATGAAGAGTGGACCCCGAACACGTGGTCACAACACTATGTGACTGGCAACGGAAATTGTAGAAAACATGGAAAAAGAGAAACACCAGGGCACGAAGACTCTAGTTGGGTTGAAGGGATAGAAATGTTGGATGTAAATTGAGTGTCACGGTGTTTGGAGATGGTTCTTCTAAGGATGTCGTTAAGGTTACATAAGGTCACAATAGTGGGGCCCTGGACCTAAGGGATTTGTCTCCATATCAGAGGAGATGACAGAGCTCTTGTGATCTCTGTCTTTCTCTCTCTCCCTGCACTCAGAGAGGTCATGTGAGCACACAGCAGGATGGTAGCTACTACCCTGTCAGGAGGAGAGGCTGCACCATGAAACCGACCATGCTGGAACCTTGATCTCGGACTTCCCAGCCTCTGAACAATGAGAAGCGGATTTCTGTGTTTCAGCTGCCCAGCCCATGTGTTTTGCCATGACACCCTGAGCAGACTAATGCAGTGAAAGCTCTGTTTGTAAAATAAATAGGAAAAAACCCTGCAGCGTGTCCCCTGTATAAATTCATATATTTTTTGTATTGAGTGTTCTTAAAGACAAGTGTATCTGAATCATTGGAGAAGAAAACGGCAACCCACTTCAGTATCCTTGCTTGGAAAAGTAAATGAACAGAGGAGCCTGCCGGGTTACAGTCTACGGGGTCACAAAGAGTCAGACACAACTGAATGACTGAGCATGCACACACATACTTTTTACAATTTAGGTTTATTTATATTTAAAAAATAATATGCTTTGAACAACATCAAGAGGCTCATCAAAGCTGGCATGTGGCTGTGATACACAGCAGAGCTTCCCAAGGTCGGAGGTGTGCCTGGCAGAAGCACACCTGTTGAGCTCGCAGAGTTCTCCCTGCCTCTGGGAATGAATCAGTGATGTGAGCTGAGCGGGTGGAGCTGCTGTGTGGGTGGGTGTTCTGTGCATGGGGCCCTTCCTGGGATTCAGGGCTCTTTGAGGACCAAGCGTTGTCCTTCCTTCTCCACCACTGAAGCAGAACCTCCCCAGGCTGTTCTCATTGCTGGTGGGACAGTCATGGTTTCCTCAGGACAAGGCAACTGGTTAAGTCACTCTTAACGCCTCCACTTTGCTCTGACACAGGACACTTCTGTTTGACACCACCCCTCTCTGGGCTTAATGAAGACCGTGGCTGTCTTTGAACTGCTGCCTATGGACTTGGATGGCCTTCGCCTCCTGCTGCACATTCTTTCATGGCGTCTAGCAATCCTCAACTGTTCTGAAGGTGCTCTTCAGGGGGCGGAGGGGGTTCCTAAGCCACAGGGAGGTTGAAGGAACACGGTGCACCTTAGGTTCGCCAGTCTCGAGTCGGCTGATGGGAGTCCCTTCTGCGGAGTCCGAGCCATAGCAGTCCTCCCCCCCTGCTCTGTCTCTGGGATCTGGCTTCAAGTGCCAGTTTTCTGGAGTGTTTGCAGGACGGGGAGGCTGGTTTTTCACCTTGGCTTCTCAGCTTTGCTGCTCCTGGAAGGTGGGAGGCTGCCTGTTCACGTGTAGAGCATTTCAGAAACTGGCAAGTAATCCGGGCCACAAGAAGAGGCGAGGAACACAGTTCCTTCTGCCCTACTTAGGGCTTCCCTGGCTTTCAGTGGAGTCTTGGTGGGACCTCCTCACCTGCTGAAGCTGCTTGGGTGACGATCTCTCCTTTCTGCTTCTGCTGGAACTCATGCCAAGCCCAGCCAGTTCCCCTTCATCAACAGAGCTCTCATGCAATCTGGGGGAGGGGACAGGCTCGGTAAGTGACTCTTTACCAAGATCTGGGACCAGCACTTCAAGGGCAAGATGGTCAGTGGCCAGGTTTGGGAGTTGGGGTCACCACGGCCAGCTCTGAACCCTTGCTCCCCAATCCCCATGGCTCTGTATGAGCCTCCACATCTGCAGGGAGATGACAGGGTCTGTTCTCAGGACTCAAATGCACACCTGAGGCCGGGGCTCCTCTCTGACTGGTCAAACCTTCATCAGGGTCCTCTGAGCCCTCTTCTCTACTTGGCCTGGACCTTGGCCTGCCAAACCCAGGTTTCATCAGAGAACCCCGCTGGGTGGTTTATGGACAATTCTCCTCGCCCTTGGTATCTGACTCCTTGGCCTGCCTTTAGCAAGAACCCCCACCCTTGTCATCTCATCAAGCTCCTCTCTGTGATCATCCCCTACTCTGCCTGCCAGCCATGCATCCCCAGCTCTCCCTGCTGCATTTGGAGGTCAGGTCGGTCTGCCTCCCCTTCTGCAATTGAATCCAGCAGAGTCTTCTCTGCTTTCTTTAACGAGTGTCAGAATAACGTTTTCTCTTTAACTTCTGCAACATAGCAGGGGCTCAATATACTGACAGTGTTACAATGTCGGCGAACAGCATAAATGAGGAAGAAAAACGCAGAGGGATCAGGAAAGGGCAGGTTCAAAGTCAGAGAACATGGTCAGAAAATCTGCGGTGGTGGGCTCACAACCAGATGTTTGCTGCCAGCTTGGTAGGAGAGAAGGGCCACTATTGCCAATAATAACAACCCAAATCACCAATCATGAAATGGGGGAAAGCCTGAGAGTGTCCCCAGATTTATCCACGGGTGGAAGGCCCCAGAAAGCCCTGCTCTTGGCACCTTCCCCTGTCAAGCTGCCTCCATGTCAGGCTCCCCTCTGATGCCTCAGGACCTGCTCCCAGGACCCCCTCCATCACAGCTGCCAGAGCATGTCACCAGTCTCAGAGGCATGGAATGAAGCAAGGAGAGCGGCCTGAAAATGCAGCACCAGCAAGAGGCAAGTCAGACCTGAACACCCGCTTACACGGGCCTCCTGGTACGGCCTGTGAGCCTCGGGGGAGCAGACACGAGGCTGCCCGCCAAGCTCCTCATGGAGATGGACACGCACAAGAAACATCCCCTGAGTGGTTGCTTCACCTGGAGTCCAGCATGGACTCTCACCCCTGTCCCTGAACCTGGAGCTGAAACCTGCAGCGTAAGGAGTCATTAGTACAAGCAGAACCAAGACTCATCCGGAGACAGACCAACAGCATAGCCCAAACTCCCGCTCCTCTTCAAACATTAATCACCATCTCATGTTTAATTAATCTGCACTGAGTTTGCTGGGTGATGAAAGCAGAATTTTCTATCAGTAGGAAAAACACGTATGGATTCCAGGCTCTTGTATGACTCTGCCGGCAGATCCCTACCAAGTCTGACAAAGCCGTTCAGATCCCTCACCCCCAAGGCAACCCTCATCTTCCCCTGGGTTGTGCCGAGGACTCACATGGAGAGATTACTTTAACCTTTCTCATGGTGGTACGGCTTGTACACTTGTCTAAGCTCACCGACAATCCCCTTGGTCAGTGGCAGCCATGGTGTTGGCCCTAGCAGGCAGCATGGGGCCGGGTGGCTGGTCCACCACTGGAAGCACACTGCCTTCCGTGTTGTGCCTGCATTTGCCCACTGCAGGCTTGCCTTCCCCTCTGGAGGCTGGACTGGTGCAACCAGGGATGGAGAGGGGCCGTTTAGGGGGTCACGGTGAGCTTGGCCACAGAGACACAACTGAAATCATTATTTGTGCTCTGATGAGCTGGTTTTAAATCTCTCCGTGCAGGAAAGCTGGCCTGGCTTTCCTGTTCAGATGTCACAAAGAGCGAGAAAAGTAAATGATTTTGAGCACATGCTTTCCTCCAGCTAAAGAGAGATCTTGCTATTTTCTCTGGGATTTTCTATCAAAATCTACACTGAACATCAAAAGCTGCAGCGTTTCTTGGGGACGCTAGATCTATGGCTTTCTTTTTCCCATCAGCTCTCCCAAGTGAACCATCCACGAAGATAAAATAGCAAAAACTCCTGTAAGAAAGTAATTACTTCAAAACCGAACAGAAGGCAATTATGACTAAACAGAGCTGCGTTTGGGTTCAGCATCTGACAAAGCGGCTCTGAGATGACAAAGATGGGCATTTTCATTGCCAGATAACCAGATCGTTTTTTGTTCACAGTGGTATTCTTAATACAAAAAAAGGACATAAAATAATTGGCCAGCTAACCCCCAGTCCACCAAGAAATAAAGATGCTGCTCACAGCTCCGAGAGGTCCTGAGAAGCTCATGCCTTCAGCTCCGCGCTGAGAATATAAATTGCCAGTGGAGACCGAGATGGATCTTTAAGGAAAAATGAACTCTTCTCCTTTAGAATTTTGCAGGATTATGGCCCATGTTGGACAAGTACAAGCTCAATTTATCCTTGACCCCCAATCGTCATGTTAAACTCCAGTTTTAATCACGATGACCTACCACCCGACTTCTTTATCATGTCTTTGAAGAGGCCATGTGCTTAAATTAATATCATCAATGGCTTTATTTCAGGTTGGGAACTGTGAGCACTGGATAGTTAGTGAGCACACAAAGGAAATGACAGAGCAGCAATCTGACACAACTGGGGGAAGGAATCAATTAATCTGATGATACTTGCCAGGCTGGATTGCAGCACTGGCAGAGGGAGCCAGCGGTTGGCCCACGTTGGCTCCCTTGGGAGGAGGATAGGATGGAGAGCACTCTGGGAGGCCCGTGTGATCCGTGGGCACTTAACGGCACAGACCATAATTGCACTGATTACTACCACTGAAGCAGGGTCAGGTACCTGTATTATAAATTCCTGCCCCTCTTGTATTTTCAGTCCATTGCCCTGCTTGAGCTTCAGATGGGCTGCCAAATGCTGGAGAATGTCCTGCACAGAAGCATGATCCAGGTGGATGGTCTCCTTCGTGCATTCATTCCTGTACCCGTTCATTCATTCCACCAGCAGCCACACCTGTGACATCCTCACATGCCCCATTCTGTGCTCTACACAAGACAGTTCACATCACTCCCATGATGACACTATGAGATGCTTATAACTCCCATCATCCTGTCAGCTGGGACCTGAATTGGCTCCAACCCCCATCACACACTTGTGGAAGTTCAGAGCCTCTCTGGGATCTCTGAGAGTTTCTAGGGGGGTTCAGTTCTCAGGGTCCCCTCTGCTTCCACATCCACAGTATGCCTCTGTTCTGCACTGCATCATTCCAAATGTCAAAGCAACACCCTAAACCAACCCTTTCTGGAAGCACAGAACTCAAGAAGGCGAGAGGGGAGACGGGAGTCTGCACAGGCAGTGCACTTCAACGGAATGTGAGGCATCTCTGCTGCCCTGGCCTGGGCACCAGGCTGGACCAGGTCTCCACGGTGAGCGGAGGGTGTGTCCCAAAGCCCAGAGGACCTACCACCTCTACGCACAGCTGACAGCTGACAATGACCAAAGAAAGGATCCATCCTACGGGCTACCAGTGTGGCCTGAGAACTTACACGACCATTCAGAGCTGTGGAGAGCAACCTGGTCCATTTCAGACAAAGTCATTTGAGGACATCGATTGAGAGATGACAGGTGACCCGAGGGCAAGGAAAGGGCTGAGTGACTGTCCTGATTCTTACTGAGACCCTGCGTCCAGGTGCTGGGAAGGGAGTGTGCCAACCAGATCGAGAGAGACCAAGTCTAAGTGAAAAGAGTTATCCACAATTCAAATAGGGAAAAAACCCAAACCTAACCAATTCAGCCTGAAAACCTGATTCTATATGTTGTTATGCACACGTTTCAGGGAATTCAGAGGCTGTGAAGGAAATGGTGGGCAATTCAAAGCATCAGAGACACAAAGACGTAAACTGTGAGCTCAGGAGGCATCCCCTGGGCTTTATGACCCATGATTCATCATCGATGTACTCCCCCAGAGGGACTTGATATCTCCCAGCTCAGAACAGCCTTGTTTTGCAACCATTCAGATTTAGTCAATGTGCTTTTTATTTTTATGTCATTTTTCTTCTAATTACAGAGATGCTTTATACTGAAAGAGAACAAAGCTAATATTCTGTAAGGTTTAGATGCTTGTTAAGAGGTGAGGAAAAGTACATAGAAGAAAAATAAAATGAAAAAGAGGAAAGGAAGGTGAATTAGCAGACAAGTTGACACGGGGCAGTGAGAGAGGAGGAGAGTCGTGGTTACTAGGAAGAACTAAAGCTTCAGGGTCAGGCAGAAAGTGGGGGCGTGTGTGCAATGCCGCCTCCCATGTGCTACGGGAGGAGACTGGGTGGGAAGTGAGTGGTGTGACTGTAAGGGCAGAAGCAGGAAGGTGGCTGTGGCCCTGCTGCAGCTCTGTGTCTGCTGCGGGGGCTGCATGAATCCACATGTATGATGAACAGCGGAGAACCGGGCCAGTGTCTGGGTTGCGACTGTGCACCACAGCTGTGGGTGGTGGCAGCCGCTGGAGGTGGGGAGTACTATCCCTGAGACTTTCCACTGATCTACAACCATTTCAAAATAAAAAAGTTATAAAAGTATTACAACAAAAACAAAGAAAAGCAAAAATCAAAAGAAGTCAAGACAAACGGCAAAATCACAGGAAGACTCAGTGCACCCTGGTCTCCAGGGTGGATCCGGGAGCCTACAGTGGACGAGAGTCCAGCATCTCTCCCTGCAATCCGGGGGTGGGGTGGGGGGTCAATCTCGGTTGTGCAGGGGTCACCCAGGGGAGGTCAGCTGGCCGGCTGAGGAGCGGCTGGAATCCTGTCCCTGCCCCCAGGCTGACACCCCTTCTACTCAGGCTCAGGCTATAGATTCTTCCGGTAAAGCCTGGATGAAGCTTCCTGGGCAGCTGGACACTTCACATTATGAGTTCAGGCGGTTGGCCCCCAACACGTCCAGTGGCTGAGGGTCTCAAATGTCTAAGGGGTCAGGGGTGGGCTCGGAGTTGGGAGCCTCAGGCCCTGGGGGAGGGGGTGGAGGGAGAGGGAGGGGAGCAGTGGTGGGGACCAGTGACCACCATTCCCTGCCTTCCAGCCTGAGTGCAGCAGGTGCTGAAAACTGTGTGAAAACTTGCAAACAGGGCTCAGAGGGGAGAGACAGAAAAATGTGTTCAGATGATCAGGAGCCACCAGAGTCTAACAGGAGACACAGGAGGCGAACGAACTCCACAGAGATGGAGATTCCATTTCAGTTGGTAAATGAGAAAACTAATTATTCAAGCAAAAATCCCAGTTTAAAAACCACACTTGACTTATTAATGTAATAAGAGCCCTGGCAGATCTCTCTCCAAAAGAGAAACTTCTTCTCTTTCTCATTTTCAATGGTTTGAGCCAAAGTCTCCTAGATTGAATAGAAATAGACTTTTTACGAAGGTTTTGATTTCCCCACATTCCATCTCAGGGTCCCCTGGAGCCCCTTTCTAGTGGGCAGGCAGAGGGTCAATGCCTCTGGAATTCTGCAGTAGCCCTTAGCACGAGGATCTAAATGAGGGATAGTGGCTTTTTACACTGGAAATGAGATGAGAGAAAAATAACAGAGTGATACCAAGGTTCACATCCAGGGGCAGAGGCCAGCTTTGATGAGAAGAGCAGTGGGCATGGCTGTCTGTGCCTGGGAGGCCTGGCTCTGCATGGTAGTCATAGGATGTGATTTCTGGGCTCAGGAGAAGTCCCTCCCCTACCCCTGGCAGAACTCCCAAACCCCCACATCTCCAAGCAGAGAATGTCAGCTTTGAGGCCTCTCTTTGTCCAGCGACCTGCCCTGGGGTCTGTGAGGTAGCCTACAGCCTGGCAGCTTTGGGCACATGGGGAGGGTGTTAGAAGGGCAAGAGCCAGAAAGATGGTACCCTTGATTCCAGTGCTCAGAAGAAGGTGGTCCCAGGTGTGTGCAAAGTGGGGAGCCCCTGGAGAAAACTCTTCCTTGTGTTCTGACCTCAGGAATTCCAAAGCTGCTTCCCTTGGGTTCAGCCTCACTGGGGATGACAGTGAAGACCCACAACATATCCCTTCTGGGCAACTGGGCCTGGGATGGATGGATGGGAAGACGGGAGGATGGGTGGGAGAATGGATGGATGGGGGGATAGATAGATAGATAGGTAGATGGATGGATAGATGGTTGGTAGATGGTAGATGATGGTGTGTGGATGGATGAATGGTTGGGAAGATGGGAGGGTGGGTGGAAGAATGGGTGGCTGGGAGGATGACTGAGAGAACTGATGGATGGATGGGTGGATGGTGGGTAGATGGGAGGATGGATGGATGGGTGATGGAAGGATGGTGGATGGGAGGATGGATAGATGGATGGGAGGACAGTTGGGAGGATGGGTGGATGGTGGATGGATGGATCAGTGGTTGGGAGGATGGGTGGATGAGGCAGGACTGCAGCCAAATTGGGAATCCTTGTGTTCTGGGCTGGTGAAGAAGCCTGGGGATGGTGGCTGGGGTCTCCAGCGTCTGTGGTGAATTTGCTCTCAGAATTCACTCTGCAGGATGTCCTGGTCTGAGTCTGTCTCCTTCCAGGCCTCTGTGGGCACCAAGATCTCTGTCAGAGGCTGTCACCCTCCTTGGAGCCCAGAGGAAGGCAGACACTGGGGTGAGACAGGGCTTCCTATCCCAGGGCTCTATGTGTTCCCAATTTCTGTGCTGGAGTCACCCCAAAGTGCATTCATCTCCAACAGGAGAAGCAGGGTCTTGTGTAAAGACCGAGATCTTCTAGTAGAGAAGCTTGGAGGGGCTCAGCCTGTCTGGCTGCGATGAGGAAGGGCACTCGGGGATACATGAGGCACCGGCACTTCCATGTGGGCAGGACACAGGGTGGACAGCACCGTGGTTTTTGGGAAGCCCCACTCCCGGATCTTCCCCATGGCCTCGGCCACCTCTGGGAACATGGCTGACTCCAGTGATCATTCTTAATAGGTCTCCCTGTAATTGGAAGATAAACCTTCCAAGTTTGCAGCTGTCTCAAATTCATCTTTAACTTAAAAAGAAATGTCAATAATTAAAGCCAACCACAAGCACCACGGCGACACGTGTAGGGAACAGATAAGGACCCACCGAGCCTTTGATTGTGACTTGTGTCTTGGCAGATTTACTCCCGAGACCCTGCTCTGAATTATCTTTTTTATTTCATTTCTGGCACTGCCGAGAGTCCAGAGCATCCTGACTCCAGCCCCTGGTGGCTGTTCCATGGGACTTGGGCAGCCAGGGAGCTCCTCAGTTCTGGCGGCCACTGCTGTCTCACTGCAAGCAGGGTGACCACCCATCCAGCCCCTTGCTCCTGCTCCCCACGTGGTTGGAAACAAGGTGGGCACCTTGGGCTCTGCAGACAAGTCTTGGGCTCCCAGCTGAGACGCTGCCCGCTGGTTCAGGAGCAGAGGTGCTTGCAGAGAGAGCCCAGACATGTCTGCAATGTCTCGGCGGAGAAGCGCAAGCTGACACTCATGAAGCATTTATTAAGCACCCCCTGCATGCAGTGCACTGCCCAGAACCAGGATGAAGGGTGTCCAGGACACCATCCCACCCTGCAGGGAGGTGAGAGGGGGTGTGGGGTCTGTTGTCCACTCCTGACCTCACACATCTGTCTGGGGATGTGGTCAAGTGGCCACACCGGGAGGGTTTGGATGCAGAGGTGAGTGTGCTCATGGTGAGTGTGAATGTGTCCCTGCTTCTCACACTTGAGTGTGAAAGCCCAGTACTGGGCCTGAACAGCCCCACCCTCATCTAGGCTGGACACACAGATTGTGGGGCTGGGGGTCCTCCCGGTCTATGGATGGTATTCTCTCTCCTGTACCTGGAAGACCAGCCAGGCTCCTGGCAGGAGCACTCACACCCATGCTCGGCCTTCAGTGAATACAAATAAAATATGAATTCATGAAGCCTGAGTTACGTAGACAAACAGATAAACTACAAAATGAACCAGAGACCTAAGAGGCCAGTGGGGAAGCTGGATGCCAGTGAGCAAGCCCGCAACACTGTCACTGAAGAGGGCCTGTCTGGGGAAGGTGTTCAGTTGCATACGTGTTGGGAACAAGGAGCAGAATGTGACGTGAGTGGTGCCTCTCTCTACAGTGAGCACAGGACTTGTCAGTGTTTCCAACCTGACCTTGGTCCTAGGGAGAGGACACAGCATGTGTGAGAGGTGCACAGACCTCTGGGAGTGAGGGCAGGGGGTGGTGGGGTGGGGAATTTCAGAGATGCTGGAAGAAAGGCAGCCATTCCAGGGGCCAGAGAAACACTGGGGCCCAAAAGTGAGGTGAGAACCCCCTTTGTGCTGCGTGGGGAGGTGGGACAGGGACCCCTGATGGGACTGCAGAAGCTGAGTGGCCCAGGAACCATTCCCTGATTTCCTTATCTGATAAATGGGGCAATGAGACCAAAATTGCCCTGTTGTCAGGGTGAGCACAGTGCTTAGAGGACGAGCACTTGGTGAGGCCCTCTGGAGTCTGTGACAGCTTCTGCTTTTTTATGTATGGAGGCCCTGAGTATCTGAGTGTCTGCCTAGATAGCTGAGTCTAAAAAAAGACCCTGAAAAACAAACAGACAAAAATCCCCATTTTTTCTTCCTCTTTAAAATGATGTTGTTTTCACTGCTTTCAGATTTGTTTTGGTTGATCTGCTGATATTTGGTTCTCCTGATAAGCAGATGATCATTATTTCTGACCCTAATATAGCCCTGTGTTTTCCCTGCTTCCTACTCCCACACAATCTCTTTGGAACAAACTCTCACATAGACTGCTCAAAACTGTGGATGCCTCCAATACAAATCCTTAATAAAGATGCCAAGTAGACAAACAGAGCAAATGTCAGAGATTTCTGATGTTCAGCAAATGTCAGAGATTTCTGATGTCACAAAAGAGGGAAAAGTTCTTATTAAATATTTGTGTGTTGAATGAATTACTAATTAAACAGCCAGAGGAGAAACAAATTTGTTAAAAGCGGCCTTTCCCGTGTTTTTGTGCCCAGGGTGGGTGGCTCTGGGGATCTCAGCACCACCAGGGGAGTCCTGCGGGGACTCCCGGCACCACACAGCGGCACTCCTCGCTGGTCCTCAAGACTCGGTGGGTCTTGTCCTGGAGATGCTTACACATCCCATCAATGATGCATGAGCCTCAAAAGGCAACTTGACGGCCTAGGAAGACCCCAGCCCCGTGACCTAGAAACAAAAGCACCCACTGCTCAGGTGGAACCTCGCAGGGCACAATTATGCATAACTGAGCTCAGTTTATTAACTGTGTATGGCCTTGACCAACTGGTCAACCCTCTTTCAGCCTCCTTTGCTGTGGTTCTGCAGACAGCTTCATTGCGGTCACCTGGATTGGTGGGGGCTCCTGAGACCAGTCCTGGGAAGAAGCCAGCATTCTCCTCCCTCTCACCTGGGCCTCACCCACTCCTCCCGATTCTGCAAACACATCTCTAAGCTCTTGGTTTCATTTTCTCCTCATCAGAGAAGCCCCCACGGCTCCCTCTGTGTGATTTCCTGGCATTTTCTGGAGAACTTTTTGAGAGATTTTCTGTCCCTCGAAGTTGACACTGTCTTTTCATTTCTTATTCCTTATCCTTGCATTGAGAATCCCCATCTTCACACCCCCGGGTATGGGCACAGGGGGTTGGCCTCACAGTCTACCCTTCTGGCCTTGGATTCCACCTGATGGACACTGTCCTTTCCAGACACCATCAACCTTGTCTGGAACCACTTTACTGGGAAGTCAGGAGGGAGAGTGCAAGGTTCCCTGATGTGGGCTACATCTTCCCAGGGAAGCACTTGAAGACCAAGAAGCCCAAAGTCAGCATTGCCTGATGCTGAGACTTGGACGGTAGGGTACTGTGGGCCCATGACTCCTTGATGTGGCTTTAGGGGTGAGTTTTAGGAAAGACAGATAATAGCTTTCCTTTGTTTGGACCCTGCTTGTGAGGTGACAGCAGCATGATGAAGGATGGTTTCATGGAACATTTACTGGGAGCTTGGGGCTTCTTGTTTCATCCTTCCTGTATCCTCCAAGATAAGACTAGATCACCCTTAATTCACAGATAAGAAAACACAACAGCAGGTGTGTGTGCATGCTAAGTCACTTAGTCGTGTCTCTTTGCAACCCCATGGACTGTAGCCGCCAGGCTCCTCTGTCCATGAAGTTTTTCAGGTAAGAATACTGGAGAGGTTTGCTATGCCCTCCTCTAGGGGATCTTCCAGATCCAGTGATCGAACCCACATCTCTTGCATTGGGAGGTGGGTTCTTTACCACTAATGCCACTTGGGAAGCCCCATTGCAACAGCAGGAAGAATACGCTATTAATACTTGCCCCAAGACCCAGAGTGAGGACATGGCCCAGATTTGAACCCAAGCTGTTTGGTTCCAGAGCTGTTTACAATGAGGGCTGTACTAGGGTGGGGATGACCTCTTAGAGTAGGTCCTGCCAGGGTCAGATTTCCTGAAGACAGTGGATAAACCATGTTTCCTGATTAGATTTTATTTTGTTTACAAAACACTTTACACTCAATGACTTGCTAAAACAGCTTTTCCTGTTGATGGCTGGTCCCCAGGGCTGCGCGGTGACAGGTCAGAATGTCCCTAAAGATCAGCTCTGACACACTTTCAACAAATGGTGCTGATGTACAGAACAGAAAATGCAGCCATCGGATAGGACTCTCAATTAGCCTATAGGGCTCTCTTTCTGTGGTTTAATTACAGGCAATTGTGCATTTTCAGGTGTTTGGTTTTTTCTTGAAATCACTTCTATTGTAGTGGGAGTCCTAAACACTTTGACAAAGGGCCGAATCTACATAAGGAAGAAACATGTGAAATTAGCACCTTCAATATTTATTCTAAAAGGGAGCTGAGAAGGCGGCTCCAGCTGGTGTGGAGAAAGGTAAACCCCGAGGTTCTCCCAGGAAGTTTCCGTGCCCCAGGACAGGAGGACAAGAGGTCTGCTGGTGACAAGGTGTCCTCCACACTCTGCCACGGGCGTGATCCTGTTTAATCCTCCCACCAACCCAGCTCCATTTCATAGATGGGGACAGAGTGTAGTATTGTGTTAAATGCAGCATATTATGGACTGAGTGTATGTCCACTGAATTTGTATGCTGAAACCCTGACCTCCCTGCATGACGGTGTTGGGAGGCAGAGCCCTTCAGGAGGTGATGAGGTCAGAGGATGGAGTCCCCATGATGGGATCAGCATCCTCATTAGAAGGGACATGAGGAAGCTTCCTGCCTTTCTTGTCCCTTGTCCCATGAGGACACGGTGAGAAGCCAGGTAGAGAGTCCTCACCAGGAACCCAATCTGCTGGCCCCCTGACCTGGGACTTCAACTGCCAGACTGTGAGAAATCAATGCTGTTGTTCACCCGCCTGTCTGTGGAATCTGTTATGGTCAGCAGGACTGAGACAGGCAAACCCATCCATCACTTCCTCCCAGCTCTCCTGTGTGAAACTATGGACAAGAGTGTCAGTCAAACTTTTCTTTTTCTGCCTCTTCTGCTGCAAGTCCTGGAGGGCTGGTCCTTCCCTGAGGACAGGACCCAATTGTGAGATGACTAACCCAAGCTAATGCCAGCAGAGAACTTGGAGACCCTGCTTTAATATTAATAATTATAGTGTATACATGTAATCTGGGCTTCCCAGGTGGTGCTAGTTGGTAAAGAATCTGCCAGCCAATGCAGGAGACCTAAGAGACTCAGGTTCGATCCCTGGGTTGGGAAGATCCCCTGGATGAGGGTATGGCAACCCACTCAGATATTCTTGCCTGGAGAATCCCATGGACAGAGAAGCCTGGTGAACTACAGTTCATGGGATCGCAAGGAGTCAGACACGATAGAAGTGACTTAGGTTGCACAGACACATGAACTATCTTTATTTTTAAAGTAAACACCTATGTGAGACAGAAGCACACACATTTCATTTGAAAGAGGGTTTTCATCTGCAGTGAATTAAGTAAAATAGAAAATTAACACATGTAAATAATACCAGCAATCTGAATTAAATACTGAAGCCGTCTCTAACCTCAATGAATACACACTACTTCCAGAAAGGACCCTGAACGGTAGAACCCTCCTCACCAGCACAGCCCCTAGCTGCTGGGTGTTTCAAGTTGGACGGCATTTCTGGCACTCTTGCTCATTGTATTTCTGCCAACTTGTGCAACCAGAGGACGGCAGTGATGAAAACCCCGTTTGACAGATGCGGGCATCAACAACTTTGTTACTCTGATTGACTGCATGGTATTTTAGGCAAATTAACCTGTCCAAAAACATTCTTTATTGCTGCGCTCAGGCACAGATGGAAATACGAACTTGACAATTCTGGGGACTAGCTTCTCAATTAACTGTAATGTTTCAATAGACTAATCAACTTTCATTCGAGGCATGTTCCCTGTCAGCAGAGGAGACGGGCAGTTGTCTGAGGAAGTTACGGGACGGCAAACACACTCAACAGCCATGCTCTGTGCTGCGGGGCAGGCAGAGCAGTCTGGGGGGCCCTGGGGAGCCAGCACCCAGTCTGGGATCGTGGTCCATTCGAGGGCTCCTGTCTCACGTTCCAACTTTTCCTAAAGAAACTCCAGTTCCAGTGCTGACCTTTGAAAAAAGAAATGTTGGCGGTGCCATTTTAAGAAATGCATGAGAGCAAATATTAACAGTGTGACTAGAAAACAGAAACAGATGCCAAGGACTCCCTGAACACATGGAAACAGAGAGAGGCCCACAAATCCACAGCCAAACTGAGTGGGGACCAACCCAGACACAGGGAAGTGGAACCTTGCTCCTTGGAAGAAGGCCCCTCACTAGGAGAGGGCTGGGAAGAGGGGCTTGAAGCCCCCCCAGCTGCTGGGGTGCCCAGGGGATGCTTCAGTTTTGTGTCTGATCTGTCACAACATATAGACCACTCTACCACAACATTCTTTCCAAGCCGTCCAGTGGGAAATGGAAGATGCTGGTTTCAATTAAATGGACTGAAATGAAAATAATTTAAATATCTTTGCTAATGAATTATGGAACATGCTGGCAAACAGTAACCTCTACCTCTATTCTTCTGACTATATTTGCACATCTATCTATCCATCTACCCTTACCTTTCCCAGTCCTGTAGCCACTGCTGAGTTTTCCAAATTTGCTGGCATATTGAGTGCAGCACTTTCACAGCATCATCTTCCAGGATGTGAAATAGCTCAACTGGAATTCCATCACCTCCACTAGCTTAAATTCAGCAGTGGCCACAGGACTGGAAAAAGGTCAGTTTTCATTCCAATCCCAAAGAAAGGCAATGCCAAAGAATGCTCTAACTACTGCACAATTGCACTCATCTCACATGCTAGTAAAATAATGCTCAAAATTCTCCAAGCCAGGCTTCAGCAATACATGAACTGTGAAATTCCAGATGTTCAAGTTGGTTTTAGAAAAGGCAGAGGAACCAGAGATCAAATTGCCAACATCCGCTGGATCATGAAAAAAGTGAGAGTTCCAGAAAAATATCTATTTCTGCTTTATTGACTATGCCAAAGCCTTTGACTGTGTGGATCACAATAAACTGTGGAAAATTCTGAAAGAGATGCAAATACCAGACCACCTGACCTGCCTCTTGAGAAACCTGTATGCAGGTCAGGAAGCAATAGTTAGAACTGGACATGGAACAACAGACTGTTTCCAAATAGGAAAAGGAGTACGTCAAGGTTGTATATTGTCACCCTGCTTATATAACTTATATGCAGAGTACATCATGAGAAACGCTGGACTGGAAGAAGCACAAGCTGGAATCGAGGTTGCCAGGAGAAATACCAATAACCTCAGATATGCAGATGATACCACCCTTATGGCAGAAAGTGAAGAGGAACTAAAAAGCCTGTTGATGAAAGTGAAAGAGGAGAGTGAAAAAGTTGGCTTAAAGCTCAACATTCAGAAAACGAAGATCATGGGATCTGGTCCCATCACTTCATGGGAAATAGATGGGGAGACAGTGGAAACAGTGTCAGACTATTTTTTTGGGCTCCACTCAGTCACTGCAGATGGTGATTGCAGCCATGAAATTAAAAGATGCTTACTCCTTGGAAGAAAAGTTATGACCAACCTAGATAGCATATTCAAAAGCAGAGACATTACTTTGCCAAAAAAGGTCCGTCTAGTCAAGGCTATGGTTTTTCCAGTGGTCATGTATGGATGTGAGAGTTGGACTGTGAAGAAGGCTGAGCATCAAAAAATTGATGCTTTTGAACTGTGGTGTTGGAGAAGACTCTTGAGAGTCCCTTGGACTGCAAGGAGAGCCAACCAGTCCATTCTGAAGGAGATCAGTCCTGGGTGTTCTTTGGAAGTACTGATGCTGAAGCTGAAACTCCAGTACTTTGGCCACCTCATGCGAAGAGTTGACTCATTGGAAAAGACTGATGCTGGGAGGGATTGGGGGCAGGAGGAGAAGGGGACGACAGAGGATGAGATGGCTGGATGGCATCACAGACTTGATGGACATAAGTTTGGGTGAACTTTGGGAGTTGGTGATGGACAGGGAGGCCTGGAGTGCTGCGATTCATGGGATCGCAAAAAGTCGGACATGACTGAGCGACTGAACTGACTGACTGACCCTTACCTATCTATTTATCCATTCATCCATCATCTATTCATCACATCTATCATCTATCTATCTGTATCTATTTCTACCACTTGTGTATCATCTGTTAGATATCATGTATCCATCCATCTTTCCCTTTCCCTTCTTCCTTTTCCCTTTTTCCTATCTATCCATCACCCATCCATCCATCTTTCCCCTTGCCCCTTCATTCCTTTTCCTTCCTCCTTTTCTGTCAGTCCATTCATCCATCCACCCATCCATCCATCTTCTCCAACATTATCACGGCACAGAGCCTTACCCATCCACACCCATGAGGAGGCCCTCCTCCTCTGAGCTTGTTCAGTCACAGGGATGTCCAGGAAGCACTGACAGGAGCTGTGGCTCCCTGCCCGGCGCCTCCTGACTTCTAGACTAGAGCCGTCACCAGCCGCAGCCCCCTTTCCACCAGGCATCTTGGGGAGCAGGCAGGAAATGCCCAGGAAGCTGCAGTTGCGGGGCTCTGTGCTCTTCCGCAGTCCTGCCCCAGCACCACGCCAGCCTGTGTCTTCCTAGAGAAGGTTCCATCTGAGATGTTCCTTCACACAGAAACCTCTGTGCCCCCCAAGTCACACAGCCCGCCCCTCTGTTGAGCACTTGGCTTTCGGTTGCCCCTACTTGTCAGTTCTCTGAGGGACCAGTCTCCATGGGAAGATAGGGCCGTGCATGTGGGGCCGTGGCCATGGGGACAACTCGGGATCCTCCCCTCCTCCCTGATGGAGATGCTCGGGTCCTGCACTCCTGGACCTCGGAAAGGAGATGGCCCCTGACTCAGCCGGGAGGAGGGGCGACGACACAGGTGCCATGATCAGGACAGAGACAGTCCCCTGACTTGATGGACCACACCTCGCCGTCACCCTGAGTGTGGAAGTGCAAGCTGCAGTGCCCTCATTCTCGTGCACACTGATCTTTAAAGTGAGTGTTAATTCTGCTGTCTCTGGAATCTCTACATTAATAATTACAAGGTCTGTTGGGAAACATAGAGCTGGCTGGGCCCAGATACATGCTATTTCCTTAAGACACTGCAAAGAGACAGGAGGAAACACCAAACGGAGGATCCTCAGGGAGCTGACAGGCAGTGTCTTCAGCAGAAAAGTTTCCAACTATCCACCATCTGTTAACTTACTTTTCTTTATGAAATATTAATACTGGAAACTTAAAAGTTCGTAAATCAGCTGCACTTGACCACTTTGAGGTTTAACTGATCATAAGTGTTTTCCATTGTGGGAAGTTGCTCACTTATGAAAACACACAAAATATGTGGACCCATTTCCAGAGCATGGAATTCCAGCACTGTGGAAGGGCTTCTTCCAGCAAGACCTGGGTGCCCATTGGCTCTTGCACACTCTGGGCAGGCAGAAGTCAGCGTTTTCTTACTGAATTGGTCAGTAGGCAGAGCCCAGCAGTAGGAGTTCTCACTTGAGAAAGGGCGGGGAGGGACAGTGCCCTGGGTGGGGTTCGGGCAGGTGGCCCATCCCTGGGGTCTGCGAGAATAGCGCCCCTCACAACATGAGAACCTGGCACTCCCTCCACTCACCTCCCCAAAAAAGAGGGTTTAGTTTTTCCGTAGCTTTTTGCTCACACCCTCTGGGGTGTTTTCTTTGGCAGCAACCAGTTCTTGGGCAACAGAACTGATATACAACCACTCAGTTCCATTGGACACTAGTTACCGACAGAGAACGCGGACCGCACAGGTTCAGAGCTCAGTCCCCCGAGACCATCCCTACTTTAGACACAGTCATAAGTCCTAGGTTGTCAACTTTGCTTCTGATCAACTGGGGGTTCCCATGACCCCCTTCTCAGGTTCAATAATTTGCTAGAACGTCACCTATTATAATTTGCTGGCTTATTATAAAGGACACATGTCAGGCTCAGTCACATGGAAGAAATGCACAGGGCAAGGGTACGGGTGGGGGCAGAACTTTCACGCTGTTTCTGGGCTCCCCATCCTTCCCGCACAGCTGGGAAGCTCTCAGGATCTCAGGGTTCCAGAGTTTTTAATAGAGTTCAACCTCCAGCCTCACCCCCTCCCCTCTTGGAGGTTGGTGGTGGGGTGGGGCTGAAAGTCCAAACCCTCTAAGTACTTGTTCTCTCTGGTGAGCAGCCCCTTTGAGGCTCTCCAGGGACCTGCACTGAGTCTCCTCACTAGTGTAAACTTGGGGGGCTGGAGAACGGTCTTTATGAGGATCTAAAGTTACTCCCACCACTCAGGAGATTCCAAGACTTCCAGGGGCCCTGTGCCTGGATTTGGGGACAAAGACCAAACATAGTTCTCTTTTTAAAAAATATTTATTTTTATTTACTTATTTATTTGGCTGTGCTGGGTCTCAGTGAATTCTTTACTTGTGGCACGTGGGAGCTAGTTCTGTGACCAGGGATTGAACCCAGGTCCCCTGCATTGGGAATGTGGAGTCTTAGTCTCTGACACACCTGGGAAGCCCTCAAATGTATTTCTTATTCTACTGCTCACCTCCTCTTGGCTGTCCCCACTTCCCGGCAGATCCTGCCTCTACAGGATGAGACAGGTGTATCAGAGACTCATGGGCTCAGTGCTCATAGGGACCCTGAAACATGCACCCATTTAAGCTGCAGCACATCTGGAAAATCAAGTACCAGCAACTGCCATGGGGAAACAAACAGGTGCCTCTCTCCCACTGCCCCGTCCCCGATCTGAGCTCTCAAGGGTGTTGGAAACAAGCTGCAAAGAGCCCATGGACTGTGCGTCCTGGGCCCTGGGAGCAGGCTGGCCACACACACCTGTCCACGAGGTGCTGACAGGAGGGGTGGGGCCGCGCTTGGCTGGACCTCCCAGTTGGGCTGCTCCTCTCCCTTTCATCTCCCGGAACTAATCATTTCCCTAGTGGTTTAGGCATCCAGGTCACTAGAGTCACTTCTCTTTAAAGCCTTTTATCTGGTTCTTCTAGTGTCACATCCCGGATTCTGCTCAGAGATGGACAGTTTACAAGTGACTCTTACTAACACCCGTGTGGAGATGATGAAAGGAGATGCATGTTCGCCCTGATGCTGACGTGTTTCCAGGGGAATCAGGGAGTGGGGACGCTGCCACGTTGCACTCGTTCTGCTGCTGATCGTTGGCTGTCTGGTCTTGTCTGCAATGCAGGTGGGGTCCCTGTACTTCAAGAGGAGCCGTTCTGGACACTCGAGTTTCAGCCTTGGGTTCTCTCTGCCTGGAGGGCAGCTGTGTCTCTCTGAGCTGGCTCTGATTTCTAAACCCCTCTGAAGGTGTGTTTGCTTTCTGAAGCACTGGGGTGAAGACTGGGGACTGTGGTAATGAGGCTGGGACAGTGAAATGGAGACAGAAAGTGAGGGGTGGGGAGAGAGAAGGAAAACCCTGTATTTTTCAAGAGGGAGCACTTGGAGGGGAGAACAGATGAACCTTCTCTAAGCGGGTGTATGAGAAGCATGAGCTCAAAGACCCATCTCCCTGGGCAAGCAGGACCTCTGGTCACACTTTGCTTGCCCTCTGAGAGGTGTGGAGGGTTGCTCGCATGTCATTTTCTGCTTCACACACAACACAGAGGGAGCGGTAGAGGCTTCTGAATGCTGAGTTCTCTGTAGAAAAAATGAGGTGGAAGAAGAAATGGTCAAGCACCAGACAAGAGAAAGGAGAGCCTGGAGACAGAAGTCTGTGTGTGACCCCTTCCTCACAGCAAATGCAAAAGCCCAGTCCTCAAGGGTCGCAGAGCTCTGTGCAACACACAAAACCATAATATCAATGATCGAAGATGGAGGGGGCTGTTTGTGACTTGGGAATGAGGAGAGAGTCTTTAAATAAGGCCTGAGAGTCTAAACATGGCAACAGAATGAAGGGCTTCCCTTCAGTAACATCCACAATTGACAAAGTCATCCTATGTGTACCCAGTTGGAGACATTCCATCTTGTAAAATCAATAATGTGAATGCTACCTAAGAAACCTTTGCAAAACCACAAGGAAAAGGCAGAACCAACTAAATTATTAAAATCACAAAGGATGCAAGTAGAGAGTTCACAGATGGGGTGTAAGTCGAATGGGAACTAGGTATGTGAGAAGATATGAATCACAGAAATGCTAATCGAAGCAGAAGGAGGCCCCCAGGGCCCACTGGATTCAAGAACACAAGAGGTACCCGAGCGTGACCCCTGCCGTGCTTGTTCCACATCTGGTTTCTACAGGACAAGACTTTTATGCATCAGGTACAAGAACTCGATGTCTCCCTCTCTGTCTCTTCCCCTTCAGTTCCTGCCCCACTTCTACTGCTGCATTAAAATAGATCTCCTAGAGGAGGGCCATCACCAAACTCTTCTTTTCACATCTACTTCAACTTGGAAGGCACTGCCAAGAAGTACATAAGAAATAAACCAAACAGAGAGCAAGGTGCCAGGTGGAGGCGGCTTTCTATCTCCCAGGTCAGGAGCCTGTACAAAGCCCCATACAAGCACCAGACAAAGGTTCCTCAGTGGAGAAAACCCTAGAGGTGATTCTAGAGCAGGCGAAACCAAGTCTTTGCAGTAGTCATATCAGTAAGTACTAGTGAAGGCAACGAGAATCTTTAGAACACTCATGTGTGTTTGGTGTCAAAGTAATAAGACAGAAAGAGACATTCTGCCTATAAAGGCTTGACTGAACTAATTTCAAAAGCCATAACTGCATGCCCTGGACACTTGACGTTTGAGGAGTCCATGGAGCTCTGAAGCCTGAGAGGGGAATGTAGTGTGGAATTTAGCAAAAGCTGGAGGAACTGGGCATGGCTTTCAATGTCCAGTGTTGTGCTTAGGCATGGGGTTGCACAGCTGGCCCTGCTGGACGGGTCCTGAGGCAGCTGCTGCAGAGCCAATGCTGCAGTGGTGGCCTCTGACCCTGGCAGCCAGGCCTGGCCCTGCACAGATCATGAACGTCTACTCTCTGACCTGAGGTCCTGCTTGTCCCCAGTCTGGATGAACGTATGATGGCTTCATGGGGAAATGCCTCCAGGGACCCTCAGCAGTGATGCCGGTGTCCTGCTGGCCACGAGGGCCAATCCCAGAGTGAGGCTGACGCAGTGTAGGTGGTTCATCCAGTGACTCAAGAGTGAGTGTCCTGCATGCAGGTCTGCAGGATTCACCACTTGAATAAAATAAGTGTTGGTCGCTCAGTTTGTCTGACTCTTTGTGACCCTATGGACTGTAGCCCGCCAGGCTCCTCTGTCCATGGGATTCTCCAGGCAAGAATACTGGAGTGGGTTGTCATTTCCTTCTCCAGGGGACTTTCCTGACCCAGAGATTGGACCCGGGCATTCTGCATTACAGGCAGATTCTTCACCACTGAGCCCGCAGGGAAGCAGAATAAAATAAGAGGAGGTGAGGAAAGCCGCAGTGGGGCGTGTCAAACATTCCTACATCACAGAGCAAAACTACGTGAGAAACAACAGTGCTCCAGAGTCAGGCCACAGCTCCACAGGCTGAGGGGACAGTGGCAGTCCAGCCAGGAGTCGCAGAGACTGAGACCCTTGGCTGCAGGCTGGGGAGCTCTGTCCAGGGTGCTGACGACTCCTGGGTGCGGTGGTCTGTGCTGGCAACCACCCGCTGGCACTTGGGGCTGTTCCATTTGGACAAACAGTGGGCCAGCCTGTTGGCAGGGAGAACTCTTAGTGGACCCATTGATATTCTTTGTTCTCAAAATGACAGCTGCAACTTCCCATTTGACTGGAGCCATTGGGTAAATTTATTGTTAGCACTTTCTAGACATGATCAAAACATCTCCCTGCCAATTGGTGTGGCTTAAAAATAAATCTACTCTTCCCCAAGTTGTGTGTGCTGGACCAGGTGTCTGTTACAGAGGGCTACACAAAGAAGGTGGGATCCCTCTCTTCCAGCCCAGGACACAGCAGCCACTCAGGGGTGGAGAGGGACAGACTTGCAGGGAGAAGGCTCATTTTTACACCAGTGCTGCTTGAAACCTAACAAGGGGAGAGTTCTTGGAATGTGGAAAAGCAGGAGGGAAGCCGGACGGAGCAGGTGTACACTGAGTGGTCCTGTCGGGAGGGAGGCTGACCCAGCATGTCAGACTTGGACCAGGGCCAGTGCTCCAAATCAGCCAAGAGACAAAGGAATAGCACCAGGCACCCACCAATGAAAACCCTTTCTTATTCCTAATGAAAGCCTCTCTGAGGCACCTTGAGTGGCCCAGATGAAAACTCAGCCAGGATTTAGAAGGCTGTCAAGGGCCCTAGCCCAGGTAAGGAGGACTGTTTCCCAGAGAGGATCCAGGCTGCCAGTCCCTCCCCAACTCTGGCTCCCACAGAGCCTTTCATGAGTCCCCTTGCAGAAAAACTCCTTCAAAATATCACATGAGTGAGTGGGCTAAGTCACCTCAGTTGTATCCGACTCTTTGAGACCCTAGGGACTGTAGCCTGCTAGGATCCTCTGTTGATGGGATTCTCCAGGCAAGAATACTGTAGTGGGTAGTCTTTCCCTTCTCCAGGGGATCTTCCCAACCCAGCGATTTAACCCAGGTCTCCTGCATTGCAGGCAGATTCTTTACCAGCTGAGCCCCCTGGGAAGCCCCAAAAGTCACACACATTTTACTGAATCTTATTACATCAACGCAGATTTCATGGCTGCCAACCATACTGTATGTCATCTCCCCCATTTCTGCATGACCATGTTATTTAGGTTTTATGCCCATTTTTTAAGAGATGGTGAGGAAAATAATTCATGAGAAAATCATAAAGAGTGTGGGTCACCAAATGTGTTTTTGAAACAGGACTTTACTTCTTCTTAAATGGAATAAAAAAGCTTTTCCAATTTTTAAAGTCTTTTTGCATTCCAGAAGATCGTGATGTTACTGAGCACTTTTACAAAAGGAAAAAAGCAGACAAATGTTAAAAAGGAAAACATCTTGGCCAGTGCCTCCTGGGTCGGGGGCAATTCCACTTCCATGGATGTGTCCACTGAAAACCCACGGCCCTCAGCCGAGCGTTGTTTGCTTTCCATCATGTCTGTACAGCTGAGCCTCTGTGTTTCGGGGCTGAGTGGCGAAGGCAGATTAAAACAGCGATGGTGTTAAAACAAGATTGTAAAGGTTAACAGACCAGGAAATGGACAAATTACCACCACTGGCCATGGCCAGCCCTATGCTCTGTCCCTTCTCTGTCCTGCCTCAAGCTGCCTGTCAGGCTCCTGGACCAGTTTCCTGAAGGCCAGTGAGAAAATTCTCTTCTGGACACCCCAGCACCCCCTGCCCTCGACAAGGTATCACAGCAGGGACCTTGAGGCCAAGCTGGAGGTGGCAGCGTACGAGCCTTGTGCCCTTCCCCACCAGCCTCTTCAAATAAGGCCACCAGAGCCACTTAATCTGAGTCAGATCTGAGGTTCATTTCCTTTACTTTCTAGGACGCGTCACTTCCAGGCCCATTGCCTGACCTTGTGGGCTGGTCTTCCTCATTTCATGCAGAAGTGAACACAGGCAGGGGGAACGCCCCCGCCTTCCACATGTTCACAGCAGACACCCTGGAATTGTGCTAGGGACACAGGAAGCCTGAGTCCAGCCCTGACCACGTGGGCCACGAGACCTGTGTTTTCAGGCCAGTCCCTCCCGCCATCTCCCCCAATTACATGGGCATCCCAGCTTAGTTCCCTTTCTCCCGAAGTGATGCCCACAGCAACGTCCACTGAGAGCTCGGTAATTAGGCCATTACTGCGAGCCACCGGGTTGGGAGCAGACATTTGTTAAACACCTTGCCCCAGAAATGAAATGAAAGGTCCACATGTGTGTGTGTGGGAGGGTGGAGCATGTGTGCACACATGCTCTCACGTGTGTGTGTGTGGGGGGGAGGGTGGAGCATGTGTGCACACATGCTCTCACGTATGTGTGTGTGTGGGGGGGGGGGAAGTGTCAGGAAGAACAAATGCCAAACAGAAGGAGGGCTCCCCCCACCCCACCCCTGCCATGTCCCTCAGCATGGGGTGCCTGGACTCCTGGATGAGCCAGAAGCAGTCCTCCCAGCTCGTCGGCAGGTCGGCCTCCTGCCCAGGAGCACATTCAGGTCGAGGCCAGAGAAACGTTTCCTTACACTGCCAGATGGTTCCCATTCTGGGTCCTGCACTCGCCTGTAGTTATTGGAGCTGCCTCCCAGGACCGGGCCTCACCAGGGACCAGCCTCACTGTCCAGGAAGGCTCATTAGTGGCACAGGGCCGCACAGGGCCACAGGGCGATGCCGCAATTACGTTTGCACCACCTCCTCCGCGGAAGTTCTCGGCCTCACTGTCAAACAGTCACTGTCTCAGGAGTCTCCCTCCGGGGCTTAAAGACATGTGTTCCTGGCTCCTGACACAAGAGTTAATTGGAAAGAGAGCAGTGGCATCAGTGTGGACTGTGTGAACACTGCGGTCTCTGCTAGGATGCGGAGAAGTTGCCGTGTGTGCTCACATGTGGATGAGTGTGTATGCTGCACACCCATATGCATATACCAACATCCCTGAAGTGTACTATTGTACCAAAGGCTTTGCTTGTCTTATCTGTCTTAGTAACCCTCAAAAAAGGTTACAGGAATCGGAATTTTTACTTCTCTATCTGGGAAACTCCTCTGAAGGTTTCCTGATGCAGCTCGAATGCCACCTCCTCTGGGAAGTCTCACTCATGTCCCCAGCATGTTGCACACTGGGAACTCTGCCCTGAGGGGCCAGGAAGGGACTGGGAGACAGGATCCCCTGCCAGAGAGAGGCTCCAAAGAGGTCCAACCTCTGCTTCCACCCCTGTTCCAGAGGGTGTGGCTGGATGTGGGCAGAGGTGGTGAGGTGGCCCCTAGGCAGGCACAGGGAGGCAGTGGCATCTGAACCAGCCACCAAGGGTCGTCCAGAGTCTGAACAGTGAGTACCTACTGTGTCCTGGGTGTTGGGAGGGCAAGACAGATGTCAGGTCACAGGTCAGGAGTGTGCAGGAACTTGGAGCAGGAGAGGAGTGGAAGTCAGGGGAGCTGCCTCAAGGAAGGACAAATGAGCAGGGTGTTGAAGGATGAGTAGGAGTTCACCAACAGGCGACTAGGGTAAAAATTGTCCTTGAGGTTATATTAAAGTAACTAACACAGAAGTCTCTGGCTGAGTGCTTACTCTGTGTTAGATTCTCAGAGCAGCCTGGTGACGCGGGCACCATCAGGGTTCCCACCACAGAGATGGGAAAACTGAGGCACAGCCCAAGGCTTTGTGGCAGAGAAGTGGAGGAACCCTGCCTGGCACTGAAGTCTGTGTCCTCAGTCACCACATGCATATGTGCTGCTTGAAGACAGCATGGCTGCAGAGTAGGTCCCATCCTCCCTGTGCCAGGGAGTGCCACGTGCTGGCATTCAGAAAGCAATGAATCCAGGAACTGATGGTCGACCCCACTGCCCTCCTCTTTCATGTTGTTTTGGCCAAAAATTAAATGATGCAACAGAACCTGTGTGGTTTCATGCAACTCTTGCCCCCTCACCCTCCAATACTGCATACCCTGCATGTCAGCTGTGCTCTTACATGTCCCCCAACCCTCACCCCTGCCCCATATTTGTAGCAGAATTCTGGGAGCCAGCTGGTCTTGAGAAACATCTCTTGATAGGCAGGCCATCCGCTTGACCAGAGAGCATTGCTAAATTACAGTAAAGCCTCACACTTTCCGTCATTAAACCCGAGTGAATGCCTGTCACTTCAGCTCAGCTCTGATAGTGGTTCTCTGGAAAGGCTGATGCTCTGTCCTGTGGCTGGGACTCCTGAGCACGGTGTCATGCGAGGCACAAGGATGTGGGCCTCAGCTTCAGCAGAAATGGGAGAGAGCGTCAGGAGGAGGAAGAGGGATGGGAGGTCCGGCTGATGCAGGGAAGGAGGTGTGGCCATGGCAGGTGATCAAGGAGGGACACAGCAGATTCCAGGTGCTCATCCACTGCTGCCTCTGCCATTAGCTCGGGGCTTGCTTCACAGGAGCCTGCCCTCTTGGAGGGAAAACATGGTTGGAAGTCCCTTCCAACATGCCCCCAAATTGGGGTCACAGCATCCACGCCACCCCCACCCAATCCCTTCACCACTCATTGTTGCATGCCTGCCCTGCCAGGTTGGGGCTGAGCCTCAGGTCAGTTTGTCCACTTAAGACTTACTCTGTAGCCCTCATCTCTGTCCTATGAGAGCCCTTCCTGCCCCCACACTCACCCCATTCATGTCCACTGTTGGCTCCACTTGCCTGGACAACCCCCCTCCCCCCTCCGAGGACCAGATGGCCACGCACAGGGGAGAACAAATCCAGGCATTCGTAGGGGGAGGTAGGGCCTGGGGCTGAAGAAGATCCACACAGTGAGGCCAGAAGCTGCCAGGGCTTGAGAAAATGCCAGGAGTAAGGATAGCAGAAGGCTTCCCTGGTGGCTCAGTGGTAAAGAACTTGCCTGCCGATGCAGGAGACGTGGGTTCCATTCCTGGCTTGGGAAGATCCCTTGGAGAAAGAAATGGCAACCCACTCCAGTATTCTTGCCTGGAGAATCCCATGGACAGAGGAGCCTGGTAGGCTGCAGTCCATGGAGTTGCAAAGAGATGGGCACGACTGAGCATGCACACACAAGGACAGCAGAAGGAGAGGAGTGGATGGAGATGTGGGCAGAGCAGATGGAAGGGCCTTCCAGGCCAGGGGTTCTGGCCCTATGTGCTGTGCCTGGAGCTCAGGGAATCCATGAATGTGGAGCACAAGCTAGCCCCACCCCACCCCTCCCTGGCTGGCACCCCCCGCCTGCGTGCCTGTGAGCAGCGCACCCTACATGTTGTCCTAGGTTGATATTGCGAGCTGCAGCTGTGGGTGGCCTGAGGGACTGTGGATGGTCAGCACCACTGGGAAATTTCAGAATGTATTAGAGCCACCACTGGATAACTCTTACTTAGCAGGTTAATAAATGGTACATACATAGACGTGTATGTATAAACATACATAAAACAAAGGAATTCAACTGTATAAACATACACTTCTATGTCACAGACTTGTTTTTCATATTTTGATAACCACATCCCAATATAATTGCTTGCCTTTGTGATCCAACAAATTTCACTGTATGCATTTGGAAACATTGCTCTGTTAAAGGGGGGTCACAGCACAGCTCCACCCATCTGGCAACAAGATCAAGGATACAAATACCTCAGAAACAGACACGTGGCAGCCGGGGGTGGGAGAACACGGAGGAAGCCCAGGTGGCCCCACTGGGGACTTAACCACCCCCCAGGTCAGTAACATCATGCGTCATCACTGTTACTAAGCTTGAGAGTTCCTGGGACATCAGTCTGTCATCTGTTGAGCTCACCACTGTGTCCCCAGACCCAGACCAGAGCTGGGGCTCATGACCCAAGAAGGGATTATGACTTTAATGGTTTCAAATCAAATAATAAACAACTTTAACTAAATGGCAGCTATGGGTTTTATTGCAAACAGCACACTTGATGTCTCCGCTCCTCCAGTTAGTGTTTCCTATGGACACTTGGGGCATTGGGATGACTGGGAAGACTGGGCTTCCCTTGAGAAGCACCTGGCTGCATCCGTTCAAGCCACTGGGACTTGCCACTTCCTGTGGCAATGAGCTGGCAACCTTCGGGTGTGGCCGGTGTCCCCAGCGCTACTGGATCACAACCCCTCCCGTTCAGCAAGCCAAGAATGTGCATTGGCCTTGGGAAATCCTAAAGATAACCCACCAGGAGCGCCTGTAAGAAGGCTCTTTTGCTTGTCAATATAAACACCTTGAATTCCTTTGTTTTATGGTGGTGGGAAGTCACTGGTGGGGAGGGAGAAGATTTTAGAGGCTGAGATCAGAGTTACCTTACCCCCAGTGCTTAATGCTGCTCTGGTCCCTGGAGATTTCTCAGCTCAGTTCAGGCAAACTTGCCCTCTCGCTGAGAGATGTGTTTGTTCCAGGCTGTTGCTGTAACAGAGAGCCAGCATATTCCCAGAGGATCACCCCCTCCCCCTGCAGGCTCACACATTCTGGAGGGGAATGAGTGGCCTCTCCTTGCCCTGAGCCGAGAGATTGAATTTTTATGGGCAGACATTATACCAGGAGGGTTTATGGGAGGCAGTTATGGAAAACGTTGCCATCAACCCAGCCCACGGTTGTCTCCTTGAGTCAGAGGCAGAGCCTGGTCCCCAACAGTTCAATCTTTTCTACCAACATGCTCCTGAAAAGCAGCCCAGAGAATTAATCCACGTGGCACAGGTTTACGGTGTATGGTGCACCATGCGGCTTAGACAGAAGGGGCAGCTCTAAACTCTGAATGAGCTCCTGCTTCCTCCATCCGGCATGGCACCAAGGAATGTCATAGAACACTCTTGAATCAATAAAAACATTTTCCTTAAAGAAAGAACGGTTAACTCCTGTGTGCTTCTTGTTTGTTCTATGGGACATCGAGGAGGAACGGGGTTCCCATGACTCAACAGGGTCCTCACAAGCCCCCTCTTCCCTTCTCGGGCTTCTCTGTGGGGAATGGCCTCTGGAGTTCAGGCAGACAGCTCAAGGGGCCTCAGAAAGGTGCCTGCCTGCACACTCCGGTGAGGGAGTCTGCCTGTAGAACTTCCTATGGTTCTCTGATGAGACTGGACACTCGGGATGGGGCTGAGAGGCCGCCCGGCACCCAGTCCTTCCTGTGTGCAGAGCCTGAGAGGTAGGCCGGGTGGGGGCGGGGGGACACAATGGACGCTGGCAGGGGGCTTGATTAATCCCTGAATGCTTTTAGGAAGATGATGGCATTTGGGTTTCCTAATTGTGAAGGAGAGGACCAGGAGGTCACAGGGAGCCGACTCAAACCATTACTGACCTCTTTTTACCTATTTCCTGTAACGCAACTCAGGCCTAATTACAGTCCCCAAATTGCAGGTCATGCTTTACGTCCCCAGAGAGTGGCCAGTGCAGACACAAAGCAGGTACTCAATAAATATTGGGTGAATGGATGGATGGATCCACAGTGAAGATGTAGTGAAATAATGGATGTAAAGTTCTCAGATACTAGCTATTAACTCTATCCTATTTATTGGTCTTGAAAAGGAACTGTGCCCGTGTGGCCGGCCCTGGGGCCCAGGGCTCAGCTGACACAGGCTGTGTTTAACACCTGGCATCAGTGTTGAGGTCCTTTCCTAAAGCAGCACATTACTCTTCCTGCTGCATCTTATCAATTCAAGAGCATTCTATGAGGCTCCTTGGCGCCATGCAGGATGGAGGAAGCAAACACAAGCACAGTCCGGGGTGTGTTCTGTCCTTGGGGCCCAGAGCCCCAAGGCAGCAGGTGCTCAGGGCTGGGAGGGGCTCAGGGTCTCATTGAGCTACAGTAGGCTGTTCTCTGAGCCTGTTTACAGCTCAGGGAACCAGCCGTTCTGGAAACTCCTGCTGCGGGAGGAGGTGAGTTGATGCACTGAGGAGGGCTCTTTCCTGCTGGAGCAGCAATGGGGCAGTTACTGAGATAGATTTAAAAAAAATCTCACAGCAGATGACCCTGTGTTCAGTCCCTTCTCAGGTGCCCATGGGGTCTGGCTCCTCCCAGGGCTGCAGATGACCTCCACCCCACCCCCACCCCAGCCGTTTTCCCCACCTCTGAGCCTGCACCTGGACATTTGGCTCCTTCCTTCAGTAAATACAGAATGTCTGTCACGGGGGCTTCCTTGGCGGCTCAGCTGTAAAGAACCCACCTGTCAATGTAGCACACACAGGTTCCATGCCTTGGTAGGAAGACCCCCTCGAGGAGGAAGTGGCAACCCACTCCAGTAATCTTGCCTGGAGAATCCCATGGACAGAGGAGCCTGGCGGGCTACAGTCCATGGGGTCGCAGAGAATCAGACACGACTGAGTGAGCAGGCAGGCAGGTCTGAGCAGGCAGGCAGGTCTGCTGTGTGCTTGGGAGACATCAGCAAACAATGCAAGTCCCCGCGATGCTTCTGCTCCAACAGGGCGCACCATTTCCTGTGATTTCATAGCTTCCTCAAAACCCTTTCAGGGGCTCTGTTATGTCCAGTGATTTTTATAATAATAATGAGGTGTTGAACCTAAAGAGTTCTGGAATGGAGGTGTGAGGACCCCACAGACTCCTTCCCCAGAGAAACAAATGTAACTGGTAAAAATATTTAATAAACAATCATTCAGCATCTTTGGAAATTGTCCTAAGAGCATAGAGCAAGTGGAGAAACACTCATCCAGGCAAAGGTCCTAAATCACAGTAGGAAGAGTGTGAGTCTGAGTCTTTGAGCCTACCTGCTCCCTAACCTTAACCCCACCCCTCCAGGTTGGCCAGAGGAAAAGCCTCCTCCACGTGAGTGTGGCCAGGAAGACAGGGCTCCCTCCTTCCAGTTCCCTGTTTAGGGCAGCGGGTTCTCCCTGGGAGGAGTAGGGCTCCAGCCTTTCTCAAACCTCCCCCAAGCTCTGTGGTGTGGAATGGCTGTTCCAGGCCAGCACGGCTGAGAGGTCTGGGGCTCCCTTCCCCCTATGCAACCCCATGGACTGCATAGGTCAGAGATCTGAGCATCTGGGGAGGAAATATGTGCAGATGACATATCTAATAATGAACTTGTACCCAGAATGCATGAAGAACTCTTACAGCTCAATAGCAAAAAGATGGATAACCCAATTAAAAATGGGCAAAAGACTTGAATAGATATTTCTCCAGAGACCCAAATGGCAGATAAGTGAATGAAAAGATGAGCAATATCATTATTGTGGACCCATCAGAACCAAAGCGAATCATAATCACAATGAGCTGTTTGTTGTTGTTGTTCAGTTGCAAAGTCATGTCCAGCTTTTGCAACCCCATGGACTGCAGCATGCCAGGCTCTTGTCTCTTCCACTATCTCCCAGAATCTGCTCAGATTCATGCCCATTGAGTTGGTGATGCTGTCCAACCATCTCGTCCATTGTCATCCCCTTCTCCTCTTGCCCTCAGTCTTTCCAAGCATCAGGGTCTTTTCCAGTGAGTCAGCTCTTCACATCAGGTGGCCAAACTATTGGAGCTTCAGCATTAGTCCTTCCAAAGAATATTCAAGAATGATTTCCTTTATGATTGATCTCCTTGCAGTCCAAGGGACTCTCAAGCGTCTTCTCCAGAATCACGATTTGAAAGCATCTATTCTTTGGCCCTCAGGCTTTCCACAATAAGCTACCACTTCACATCTACTATGAATAGGAATGGATGTGATAATAATTTAAACAAAACCCAGAAGACAACAAGTGTTGATGAATAGGTAGATGCATTAGAACCCTAATACTTTGCTGATGGACTGAAAATGATGTAGTTGCTTTGCAAAATAATAACTTGGCAGTTCTTCAAAATGTTCAACATAGGACCCAGCAATTTCACTCCTAGGTGTATATGCCAAAGAATTGAAAACATATGTCCACACAAAAATGTGTACACAAATATTTCTAATAGTTTATTCTTAAGAGCCCAAAGGTGGCAGGGATCCAAGTGTCTATCGAGGAAGAATGAATAAACAGAGTGTGATAGATCCACACGCATTACTTTCCTGCAGCTGCTCTAACAAGTGACTACTAATTCAATGGCTTCAGACCACACAAACTCATTACAGTTTTGTAGGCTGGAATCTGAAAAAGATCACAGAGCTGTGTTCTTTCTAGAAGTCAAGGAGAGAACCTGTTTCCCTGCCTTTTCTGGCGTCTAGAGGCACCTTCGTTCCTCAGCTCCTGGCCCCACATCACCCCAACTTCTGCTTCCACTGCCACATCTCTTTCTCTGACTCTGACCTGTGGCTCCTTTTTGTATAAGAGCCCTTGTGATAACACTGCACCCATCTGGATGATCCAGGGTAATTTCCTTATCTCAAGGTCCTTTTTGGGTTTGTTTTTTGTGGCTGTGCCACGCAGCATGTGGGTCCCAGCGCCCCGACCAGGGACTGAACCCTCACCCCCAGAAATGGAAGTGTGGATTCTCAACCACTGTACTGCCAGGGAAGCCCCTCAAGGTCCTTAACTGAATCAACCTGCAAAGTGTCTTGTGCCGTATCCAGTGATACAGTCACAGGTTCCCGAGTCAGGAGTAGACCTCTTTGGGGGGCCGTTGTTCTGTTTACGATATCATATTATGCAAACCTATGCATCAGTAGAAAAGAAAGAAGCACTGACAAAACTTCAAAATCCATGAACCTTGAAAACAGCGTGCTATTGAAAGAAACCAGTCACAGAAAACCACATCTTATATGATCCCATTTACATAAAACATTTAGAATAGGTAAATGTATATAGATAGAATGTACATTGCTGATTGGTTGTCTAGGGTGTGTGTGTGTGTGTGTGTGTGTGTGTGTGTGTGCAGTGAGCGGGAGGTTAGAAGGGGAATGGGGAGCAACTGCTAATGCGTATGGAGTTTATTCTGGGGTGATGAAAAGGTTCTAAAATTATATTAATGGTGATAAAAAAGGTTCTAAAATTATATTAATGGTGATGGTGCCACAACTCTGTGAATATACTAAAGATTCTGAATTTTACATTTTGAAAGACTGAATTTTTTGGTATATAAATTTTATCATAATAAAATGGTAAAATGGTGAGTGCCTTGGCAAAAACCAGGGTCATGAAGTCATCATGTTTTTCATCACCAAGCCTTCACTGTGGGAAAACCATTGTTTCATTAAGGAATGTCCTTGTTTAAGCAGAAGCAGAATTAATTTTATTAAACCTTAATATATTTCTTTTTATTATTCAGGGTGATGAAAGGGAAAGTTCAGATAAATACCAAAGGGAAGCATTTGCCTTGAGGTGAAGCACTTGTGTGACTGTTTGAGTTGCCAGCTGAACTAGCCACTTTTTTTTCATGGAAAATTATTACTTTTTAAAAGAACAACTGACAGGCAAACCATAGTTTGTCATGTCTCAGTGTTTGGCAGACATTTGCCTGAAGATGAACAAAGTGAGTCTGTCACTTTGAGAAAAACAACTGACAACATTTGTTGCCAGTGATAAAATTAGAGCCTTTTTTTCCAGCGAAAATTAGATTTCAGGAAATTTATGTCTGTTATTGTGAGATTGAAAGTGTCCCAACAATGAAAGACTTTTCAGATGAGACTCTTGGCGGTATTGACGAACGTGATTTTTAAAATATTGTATGACTGAAGCTACACATGATGCAGAAAAACAACAAATTCAAAAGATGAATCCATGATGTTATAAAATTACTCATCGGTTGGAGACTCATTCTAAACACACGACAGGTCCATGGATTTTAATTTAATGGAGTATGAGAAGTTCAATGAGATGGTCTCAGCTTCCCACGTTGCAACTAACCTTTAGGAAGTGAACACATCAACTTTTGGTATAATATCAAAGAAGAGTGTCCAGTATTATCTGAAAAGATGATTAAAATACACTCCACAAATCTGAGTGAGGCTAAATTTTTCCATATATTTTTCAACCCAAATAACACATCACATAGGGAATGCAAAAGCAGATACAGCAGTCTTTTCCCAGACATTAAAAGAGTTTTGCAAAAATGTAAAACACTGCTGCTCTTGTCACTAATTTGGTTTTGTTTTTGTAAAATATGGTTACTTTTCATAAAATGTGTTATGTTAGCAATGTAATGGGTTTATTTTTCTTATTTTTAAATGAATTCATCAACAACTAGTTTCAAATCTCTTTGTTCCAACGTTTACTGTGGTAAATATGGAAAGATTTCACCTGTATGCACAAAAACGCTTTGGGTCTTGAATAATTTTTCAGAATATAAAAAAGCCCAGAGAAAAAAACACTGTAGAAGTGCTGGTAGATCCTGCTGGATGTAGGCAGGGGTGGTGCTAAGTGGGGAGAGAGCCGGATGAGGAAATTCAGAGCACTGAGGCAAGCAGACAGGCTGCTGACCAGACAGGGTGGTCAGGGCAGGCCTCAGAGGGAGTGTCTGGGGTGAGCTATGTCCTTCACACGCATACATTGAAGCCTGAATCCCCCAAGCACCACAGGATGTGACTGCATTTGCAGACACGGTCTTTAGAGAGGTGATTAAGGCTAAAGGAAGTTGTATGGGTTGGCCCTAATCCAGTATGACTGATGTCCTTGGAGAAGATTATGACATTCACACAGAAGGACTGATAATGAAGCTGAAGCTCCAATACTTTGGCCACCTGATGCAAAGAACTGACTCACTGGAAAAGACCCTGATGCTGGGAAAGATTGAAGGCAGGAGAAGGGAATGACAGAGGTTGAGATGGTTGGATGGCATCACTGACTTGACGGACATGAGTTTGAGCAAGCTCCGGGAGTTGGTGATCGACAGGGAAGCCTGACATGCTGCAGTCCATGAGGTTGCAAAGAGTCTGACATGACTGAGTGACTGAACTGAACACACAGCAGAGAGCTGATGGGTGTGAGAACCTAGGGAGAAGACGGCATCTACCAGCCAAGGAGAGAGGCCTGGGAAGACCAAGCCTTGACCTTGGACGTCCAACCTCCAGAGCTATGAGACAATGCATTTCTGTGTTTAAGCCACTCAGATGGCAGTATCTCGGCGTGGCAGCCTAAGCAGGTCTGGGAGAGTCATACAAAAGCTGTGGAGCTGTGAAGCAGGTGGATCTAAGGAGAAAGGGCGTTCTGGGCAGTGGGAACAGGGAGCAACAGTACAAGTGCCTAAGTAACAGCTCCATTGGTGACTGGGACTGAACGAGGGCAAGAGTGGGAAGAGGGTGGGTGGGGACTTCCCTACTGGTCCAGTCATTAGGACTCCATGCTTCCAGTGTATGGGGCGCAGGTTCAATCCCTGGTCAGGGAACTAAGATCTCACATGCTGTGTGGCCAAGAAAATTTTTTTTTTTTTAAAGGAAGAGGGTGAGTGGTGACAAGGGTGGTTGCTGCAAAGCCCTTACTCTGCTTTGAGTGAAAAGTGGACTCTGGAGTCCTGGGGGCTGACCAGTGATGGGACCTGGCCTGGGCTTTGGCTTGATCCCTTAGCTGTGTTGGACAAGGATCGGGGTCAGCAAACTACAGCCTGCCCACCACCAGCTGATTTTGCAAATAGTTAGGTTCGAATGCAGCCATGTCCATTCTTTTACATACTGTCTATGAGTGCTTTTCAGGCTACAGTGTTGAGTAGCTGAGTACAGGAAGCAAAGCTAAAAGTATTTACACTCTGCCCCCTGAGAGGGCAAGAGTGCAGGCCCCTGGTATTGATGGTGGGGATGAGTGTGGATCAGAAGACAATTTTGTCCCTCAAGCTTAGAGTTTTCAAAACTGAGAGTGATATCAGCAAGGTGACAGGGTAGGAAGCCCCAAATCCTTCTTCCACGAGAACAATCATGTAATAACAATACATAGATCAATTGCCTTTGAGAAGAATCCAGAAATCAGTTAAGAGTGTCCTGCATCTGAGATGAACCAAGAACCTTATCAAAGTGGACAGGAAAAAGTGTGACATTTACTTATGCTAGCCCTGCCCCCAGCACAGAAGAATATGATTGATCAAAAACTCCCAACACTTGGCTGCTCCCTTGGGAGGGAAAGAGAAGCATGAAACATTGGCCAATACTCTGCCTTGGCTGAACCTAAATGTTCACAGGGAAGGGAGCTGGGTTGGGGGCCACTGAAAACAAAAGGAATTCCATGGCAGTCCAGCGCCAGAGAGGCTGAAGTGCCACAGACAGAAACTAGGGAGAAGTCCCGAGTAGAAACAGGTGGTCCTCAGATAGAAGGTTACATGGACCAGCAGAGAGAATACCATCACCAGAAAGTCTTGAGAAGTCTCCAGAATCTTTAACTGGTGGATTGGTGAAGGTCTGTCTCTATAAGCCAGATTATAGAGACTGAGAAAGGCGGTCATTTTTTCTCCAAATATGTAAGTCCCAGCAAAGAAACATGGAAATACAGATGAACCTTTTTGCTGGGTAGGATTAGAGACGCAGATGTAAGGAATGGATGGCGGGGTGGTGGGGTGGTGGTGGTGGGGCGAATGGGGACACTGGGATTGACGTGTGTGTAAAATAGACAGCTAGTAGGAAGGTGCTGTACAGCACAGGGAGCTCAGCTCGATGCTTTGTGGTGACCTAGAGGGGTGGGGTGGGTGTGGGTGGGAGGGAGGTCCAAGAGGGTGGGGATGTATGTATACATATAGCTGATTCATTTTTTTTTGTATAGCAGAAACTAATACAACATCGTAAAGCAACTATGCCCCAAGGAAAAAAGAACAAATTATATCTCCAAAAATCAACTTTAAAGGAACGGAAATAAATGATTTACCAGATAAAGAATCCCAAATAACCATCATAAGCTTGGTGAAGGAAGTAAAAGATATCAGAAAGACAACTAAATGAAATTGAGGAAATGATGCATGAACAGAATAATGTATCAACAAAGAGAAACTATGAGGGAGAAAGAAGCAGAAAACTCTGGAACTGAAGAACACAATGACGGAATTGAGAAATTCACTAGAGGAGTTCAACCTTGAACCTGACCAGGCAGGAGAGAGACTGGAGAACTTAAAGACATGGGTATTCAAAATAATCAAGTCAGAGGAGCAAGAAGAAGACAGAATGAGGAAAAGTGAAGAGGGCCTGAGGGATTTACAGGACAGTATCAAGTGGAAATACTTAGACTTTATGGGAACCTAAGCAGGAGAAGGCGATGGCACCCCACTCCAGTACTCTTTCCTGGAAAATCCCATGGACGGAGGAGCCTGGTGGGCTGCAGTCCATGGGGTCGCTAAGAGTCGGACACGACTGAGCGACTTCACTTTCACTTTTCACTTTCATGCACTGGAGAAGGCAATGGCAACCCACTCCAGCATTCTTGCCTGGAGAATCCCGGGGACGGGGGAGCCTGGTGGGCTACTGTCTATGGGGTCGCACAGAGTTGGACACGACTGAAGCGACTTAGCAGTAGCAGCAGCAAGCAGGAGAAGAGAAAGTGGCAGAGAGCCTATTTGAAGAAACAGTCAGTGAACATATCCCAAATCTGAGGACAGAAACAAATACATTAATTCAAAAAGTTTGAAGGTGGCTCAGTGGTATAGAATCAGCCTGCCAATGCAGCAGACGCAGGCTTGATCCCTAGATCAGGAAGGTCACCTGAAGGAGGAAACGGCAGACCACTCCAGTATTTTTGCCTGGAAAATGCATGGACAGAGGAGCCTGGTGGGTCCATGGGGTCACAAAAGAGTCAGACACGGCTGAGAACACACACACACACAGACCTCCAACTATGTTACATCTAAAGAGACCTATACTGACATCAAACTATTAAAAATCACAAAGAGAGAATCTTGAAAGCCGCAGGAGAAAAGCACCTTTTCACATAGGGGCTCTGGTAAGACTATCCCTGGATCCTCAGTAGAAACCTTGCACACTAGTGGGGAGTGGGTGCTGCTTCCAAGTGCTAAAGAAAAAGCTGTCAACCAAGAAAGTGGCATCTGGCAGAACTGCCTTCAGAAGTGAAACATAAGGGACTTCTCTGGTGGTCCAGGGGCTAAGATTCTGTGCTCCCAATGCAGGGGCCTCAGATTTGATCCCTGGTCAAGGAGCTGGATCCCATGTGCTGTAACTAAGAGTTCTCATGTTGCAAGTAAGAGATCCTGCATGTTGTGACTAAGACCTGGCACAGTCAAATAAATAAATTTCTTTTAAAGGTAAATTAAGACTTTCTCAGATAGACAAAAGCTGAGTAAGTTCATCACTAGATCTGCCCTGCAAGAAACACTAAACGGAGACTTTCAAGTTGAAATGAAAAGATGCTCAACAGCAACGGAAAATAATATGAAATATCAAACCTTCTGGTGGAGGTGTCTATATAGACAAATAAAATGCCTGTAGCATCATAATGTTGGAGTATAAATCACTTTTAATTATAGTGTAGAACTTTTTTTTTAAAAAAAGCATAGAAAGTAGCTATAAATCTTTGTGAATGAACATGCAGTATAAAAAGACGTAATATGTGTCACAGTAAGATAAATGGGCTGCAGGCATGTAAAGGATAGTTCCCATATGTGGTTGAAGCTAAGTTTGTATCAGTTTAAGTGAGAGTGTTACAACTTTAATGTGTTTTATGTAATTTCAACAGTAACCACAAAGAAAACATCAACAGAATAGACACAAAGGGGGATAAGAAGGCAATCAACATACATTATCATCAGCCTCTGGGTGTCCTAGCACCTGAAGTGAATCTCTTGCAGACACCATATTGTTGGATTTCTTTGTCTTTTTTGATCCATTCGGTCACTGTGTGTCTTCTAATTGGGGGGTTTAATCCATTTACACTTAGAGTGATTACCAATAGGGGAGGACTTACTATTGCCATTTTTACTGTTTTCTGTATGTTTTTTCCCTCTTTGTCTCTCTTTCCCTCTCCTACTGCCTTATTTTATGTTTTGAGACTTCTTCTTTTTTTTTTTTTTGCAGTGACGAATCCTTAGCTAGACTGAGAAAAGATTCAAATAACTAAAATTAGAAAGGAGAGGGCATTACCACCAATGCCAGCAGAAATACATGGGATTATAAGAAAATACCATGAACAATGATGAGTTAACAAACTTGATGACCTGGGAGAAGTGGATATATTGCTAGAGACATCTGACCTACTAAAACCAAGTCACGAAGAAACGAATAAAAATCTGAGCACCCTGTAACCAGCAACTAGAAACGCTGCCAGGAGAGCGGCAACCCTGCCAGAGCCTGCCGGCAGACCTTTCACGTCTCCTCGGGACTGTTACTTTGAAAGACAGGTGGTCTCTCATTTCCAGAGAACCGCTACACCCACGTTGTCAGAGCTGCCGTGCTGTCTGGACGTGTGAGAAGCAGTGAGGGGAGATTGGGCTTAATGTGTTCATCTCAGGAATTTGGTCTCGTAGGTGCCAGCATCGTCCTGCTAGAACATTCCCTGTTGGCATCATTGTGCTGCCGACAGGAGGAGATGACTGTCGCCCTCCACTCTCGCGTCCTGGTCCCAGGTCCTGGCAGCTCGGGGTCCTCGCCGATCCTGTGTGACCGGCTCCCTGGGTGGCAAAGGTTGGCTCAGGTTCAGCTCCCTATGAAGCTCTCTCCCCCACATGCCCTGTCCCCACCCCACCTCCTGCCCTAGGGAGTTGCCCATTTCTCCGGGGCTCAGCCAGCTTTCTGCTGACACCCACAGGGCCTGTGGGAATGGGCAACTTCCTGTACGTGCCCCCCACCCCGGCCCATCCCAATCCTCCCCACAGGCTGTTTCTTGACATGGAATAAAGCCTCTTCTCCCTTCTGAGTGCAGAGGAAATGCTGCTTCCCACAGGTGCCTCCCCAGGCCAGTCAGCACCTCTGTAGCCCTCGTGCACTGACAACCTTGCAGTTTGCAGTCAGAGTGGGGCTATCTCAACATTCATCACAGACTGCAAGCTGGTGGGTGGGGGTGTGGTGCACAGGGCACAAGGGCTGTTCACAGGGAACCACCAGCAGGATCCCAGAGGACCCACAAGGGCTACTCACACTTTGACCAGGTCTTCAGTGAGTGGCTCCTGTGTGCTGGGCACCTCTCTGGGGACACGACTGACAAAAAGGCACTGTTAACACACTAGCAGAGCTATGTACCAGAGTGGGGAGGCGGATGGCAGACAGATGGGCAGCACAGAGAGAACTCAGGCGGAGCAAGGGGCCAGTGGGGCAGGGCAGGTGGTACGGGCCGGAGGCAGCCTTGAGGCCTGGGGAGCCATGTCTTCGAGACCCTGGCAGACGCTCTGTTAGATCACTGCCATGTCCCATGGGAGCATGCAGACCCGATCACAGACAGAGAGCATCATAGACAGAGCGAGGCTGGGCCTTATTCCTCAGAGTGGAGCCTGGAGATGCAGGGACCCCCAGTGGTCAGCCACAAGTATCTGGATTGTAGCTCGACACCCAGATTGACATCAGGATGGTGGACAGTGTGTTGACTGCCGTCCTGCCTCTGACCTGGGGCCCACAGAGCCAGAAGCCCCTCAGGCCAGGAGGCTACCCCATGATCAGAACCTGGTAGAGGAAAGGCTTTGTGTTCTGCCTGAACCCCCTCCAGGTGAAGCATTCCAGAAATCTACTGATTCCAAATGCTCTGTTCTTAAAATGTGCAAAGAGACTATTCATTTCCTATAAAGAAATTTTTTTTTTTTTTTTTTGCCAGAGAGTCAGTGTGGGCCTGAGTCTATGGTTGGTGATATGGTGGGAGAGGGCCACCTTGTCCCCGGGGTGTGGTGGACACCTGCATCTCCCTGCCCATGGGGTGCTGAGGCCCTGCAGGCTGCAAGGAAGGTCCCCTCCTGCCCAGCGGGCACCGAGGCTCCCAGAATCACATGTAAACCAACCTAAACCTGCCTCCAGGGTGCCTGGCTCAGGGCAGCATTCCGGCCAGTTCAGTCTGGACACCGGCCCCATCGCAGCCCCCCTTGCCACTCCCTGTCTGTAAATCTTGCACAGGGCTGACCTCTCTCCCTCTGATCCCTTCACACGAATCTGTCCACAGCAGTTGAATGAACACATTTTATCAATTACTTGGGTTCTTGGTATAAAATCCTCTAGCACCTCTGTCTGTGGGTCCACTGGGTTCTCTCCCACCCCAGGGCCCTTGCACCTGCTCCTCCCCTGCCCAAGGCTCCCTCCCAGCTGTCCTTCCTGCAGGAGGAACCTCAGCTGCCCCCCGGCTGCCCCTTCTCAGGAAGAACCACTCTCAGCACCGGGGGACCCCTCGGTGCTGCTGATTACAGTTTCTGTGTATGGTGTTGGTTCACCTGCTTTTAATTGCCTCTCCCCAAAAGTCTGGGGGTCCCTGAGGCTGGAATCTTGTCTTTCTGTTCCACCCCTGAATTCTCATCATTTAGCACTTTACTTGGCTCCCAGTAGGCATTCTACAAGTGCATTCTGAAAGGAAGACTCAGGAGAGCTTTGACTTCTCTTGTGGACTCACCTGTTTCTGTATGTCATTGGTTGAATTATATAAGCTACAGGCATATTATATTCACCAACAGAAATTTTCCAGCATAAAAAAAAAGAACCTGAAAATTTACACATTAGAAACAAAGTTAAATGGAAAGGTTAAAACAAGCCCAGCTTAATTATTTCCCTTCTGCAAACACTGAAAAACTCAGATGAAGAAGAAATCACTCCTGATTAATTTGCATCTGTCTTAAATCCAAATGGAGCCTTTTTGTTTTAACATCACTTAATGCTGAAGCAGAGGAAGACTTGTGTTTTTAAAGACAAATGATTTGAGTCTTATTTTTAAGTCTCCACGTAGCACAGATAATTCTAAGAAGCTTGTTTGGCAAAAGTTAATCAGACATTGGAGATTAAATTTTTCCTTTATAGTATGCCCACATTTAAAGTTATGAAGAGAAATTCTAAGTAAATAAATCACGCTTTATAAATTACTAATACCCAAGGAACAGATAAAGACATGTGGTGAAGTTGCGTTCCAGTCTCAGATGTGTAGGGACACACACATCTCTGATCTACTGTCAAACGGCTCTAAATAAAACAATTAGAGATGTTTGCATATATTTATCTTCTTGTGTGTTTGTACGAGCGGGATGCCAAGAGTGTGCTTGGAGCTGCACAAAAGATGAAACAGGACGAGGTCTCAGCCCTCGGGGGCTACAATCAAAGTGAGGCAGATAAAACAATTCAGACATGAAATACATCAGTTGAGAAGGCTGTTAAAATTTATGAGGTGCAAGGTTTGTTGGCTTTTCTAGGAAAGGCAGAACCGAGAGGGGGGCCAGCTTACTGAGAACCACCGTGGGCGAGTGAGTTTCAGGAGGAAAGTTGAATAATAGATACAAGTGCTCTGCACTGGGAGAGAGAAAGAATGGGTGGGGGTCTGCGTGGGGGCCGGCTGCGGGCAGGAAGAGCAGGCCCCCAGGAGCAGAGTCCCCAGGTAAGAAAGCCAAGGACCTGTGCCTCAGGTCTAAACAGATGACTCGGTTTCACCTCGGGGGGAAGTGCCATTGCTCAGGTGATCACTGGCATCTGGGACTGGTCCCTCCATGTAGAATTCAGGGTCCTCGCTCTGCACGTCTCATCCTGCCGAGGGTCTGGAACTGCCTGAGAGCAGGGCTGGTCCTCCGTGTGAGTTGAAGAGAACAGAGCCCTCCCTGCTCTGGTTTCCTGCCCAGACTCTGCTTCTGGATCAGGCTGACACCTCAGACCACAGAACCTCGGACTGATGGCTACAGGAAGGAGTCGGTCTTCTCTCGGGTCCTGGGGTTCAGTGTTAACTCTGTTAAACCACTTTGGAAAGGAACTTAAAAATCTAGAGCTTTCCCAGTTTGCAAGCCCCAGTTCCATCTCTTTCCCAACTCTGGCTTGCTGCAAGTAACAGGTGATGAGGCAGAAGAGCCATGATCCTGGCATCTGGGTAAGTACTTCTCAGGCCCCGCCCCTCGGAAGGACCCCTGAAGCTAGAAAAGCAAGTTCTCATAGCAGCACGGTAACATCACTTATGTCTCTAAAATGGAAGACAAATCTGTGCACGCTTATGTATGTTTTTAACTGTGCAGGGAAGTAAACACATGAGGCAGGAAACACGGTTTCTCCAGGGGAGAATTGATTGAATGTGAGGCTGGTGCTACTCAAGTGGCACGACTTGACTTTCCTACAACAGTGAGTCACTCATGTGATAACTCATGCAGTTAAAAATGAATTTAAAACAGAAGATAACAAAGAAAGTGGCTGTTTTCTGCTGCTTAGTTTTCCTTCAGGAAAGACGCTGAGAACTAAGTGGGCTACCAGGAGGCTGTCAGTCTTTAGGTTACCTGTTTCCTCCTCCTCCCCCAATCCGGGCTGGGGTCTTCCACACTCAACTCCCCAGGCAGGGCCAGCTGGTGCACCAGAAACAAAGTGCTGTGGAAGGTGCTGGTGGTCCGGCTGCTGGTGGGTCGGTTGGGGAAGGAGGGGGATGTGGGCCTCTTCCACCAGCACCTCCACTGCCACACCCCCCACCCCTCTTCCCTTGCTCTCTGCCCAGGACTCTCTTCTGATTCTTTGAGCTGAGACAAGACTGTAACAGGAAGATGAAAGCCTTCTTCCCAGTCTCAGAGTCAGTGTTTTTTTTGGTTAAACTGACTTGGAAATCAGTGTAAAAGTCCAGTGGAGGAGATGTCGTGCCCCTTCCCCCAGTGGGGGTCTCCAAGGATGATGAAGTGAGCAGAAGGACAAGGGCCAAGTTGGAGGGGGAAATGCTGCTTCACTGTAGTATCCATGCCCCACCTTCTCTGCCCCACTTCAAGCTGCAGCACTCCTCACCCTCCTCAGGGGTTTCTCCCTCCTGCCGTCCAGGAGCCTGGAGGCCAGGTCTCCACAGGGACCCTTCCCCACTCCTCCTCTCCCCTCATCTTCCCCTGCGCCCACTTTGGTTCTCAGTCTCTCTACAGCAATCAGATGAAGACCCTGATGCCGGGAAGCTGAGCCACCTTCTCCAGTCCCTGCATCATCTCTGCACCCTGAATCCCACAGCATCCTTCTCCATACCTTCTTTTGCAGTCGTGGGGCACCCGGGACAGCAGTGAGGAGGACAGCTTCCCCCTCCCACCTTAAGCTCCATAAACCGTACCCGCTTCATCCACACTCCTATCCTCGGGCTATTAGCACACAATAGGCACTCATGTTTTTTCAATGAATAAATTAATGATTGAACCACAGTGGACAATTTTTGATTGCTTTGAGGATGTAGGTGCACATATTGTGTTCGCGCATGTGTGTGCATGTGTGTATGTGTGTGTGTATGTCTTGTCTCCCACAAACTGGTGCCTTCTCCAAAGATGGAGGCTAAGAGCAGGACCTGTGGTCCCAGCAGCCTGGGTTCAGACTGCACCTCTGCCACTCACTGCCCGAGTGACTCTGGAGGTCACGCCAGTTTCCTGTGCCTCATATTCCTTGTCTGCAGAAGGAAGATGCTTCATAAGGTTATTGAGAGCATCAGATGAGTTAATGTGTGTGAAGGTCTTAGGACTGTGCCAAAGAATCCATCCGTGCTGAAGAGTGTTGGCTGCAGCCTTCATCATCATCACCATTAACATCATCATCATCATGACTATCGCTATCACTGTCATCATACCAGCATCATCGTAACCGCCGTCACCATGACCATTATCACCATCATCACCATTATCACGACCATCACGAGCATCACTAGCATCTTCATTACCATCACTATCACCATCACCATCATCCTGATAACCGTCATTATCATCACCATCTCTAAAGCTCCACCATATTTCAGGAGGGTCCCACAACAGATATTCACTGAAATCCTATTGAGCTGAATTTGGGCAAATAATCAGAAAGAGAAAACGTCCATTGAATATGAAGATTAAAATTAAGGGGGAAAGGATGCATAAATAACACATGAAGAAGAGATCTGCATCTAAACAAGCCTAATAAATAGAAGTGATTTGCTGGTGGGTTTAAAATTGACAGGACAGGAGGAGGAAACGGCCCACGCATGACAGGGCAGGGAAGACCCAGGGTGAGGAGGACTTCTGCCAGTCAAAGGGGAGCTGGCTGGAAATGAACAGGAGCCCATGTTTTGAGCCTATGCCGTTCCACGTAGCACTCAGCTGTGCAGATGGTGTTTCCCATCTGCACAGAGTCGCTTTGCTGGAATGTTTCAGAGCAGACCTGTGGCTGGGTGCCAGTACTGCCACTTACCATGCTGGCCACCCTGAGCCAAGATTCCTGAGCTTCAGGTCCCATTTTCCTTATCTGTGTTGTGCAGGAGGAGGAGCAGGGAGCCTGGTGTGGGGTGGGGGTGGGGCACAGCAGGCTCTGCACACAGCAGTGACCGGCTGAAGCCCTCGAAGGTGACCTCCCAGGAAAATGCCATCACCCGTCATGGGGAAGCTGCTCATCAGGCTCCCCCCGACAGGCTCGTCCCCTCACGCTTCACAGTGACCCGATGGTAGGCAAGTGTCTCATGGGTGGGAGTGCTGGTGGGCAGGCTGGGTGCCCTGTGCTCTTCACCTCCCTTGGGCAGCCATGGCATGGACCACCCTGGAGCTGGTAGCCTCTGTGGGTTCTGGGTCACTGCTTATGTCACCTGGGGGATCTTTTTCCCTCAACTCATTATATTTTAGCATCGTCTGAGTGAAAATCATATTACCCAGTTGGCACTAGCGGTAAAGAATCCGCCTGCCAATGCAGGAGACTCAAGAGATGCAGGTTCAATCCCTGTGTTGGGAAGATCCCCTGGAGAAGGAAATGGCAACCTACTCTAGTATTCTTGCCTGGAGAATTCCATGGACAGAGGAGCCTGGCAGCTACAACCCATAGGGTTGCAAAGAGTTGGACAGGACTGAGTGAAAATCTACTGGGGTACCCTGAAAAGCTTCACCTCGCTGTGGCCAGGCAATGTGCGGCCCCTGGAGACAGAGCAGTGGGCAAGATTGGAGCTTTTAGGGGGAGAAATAGACTGATTTGATCCACTAAAGACAGGCAATCACAGAGTTGAGCGTGGAAGAAAACTGAGTGATCTGGCAGTGAGCAGAGCAGGCACTCTGACTTGAAAGGGGGTCAGAGAGGCCTCTCTGGGTGGAAGGGGCTTCTCAGATCTGCTGAGAAGGAGTGGACATTACTGTGGGCACCCAGGGACCAGGACAGGACACCCCAGGCCCAGGAGCAGGGAGATTGAGGCTAGGCTATCTAGAGGCGTAGGGATTTTATTCCTGGAGCAGGGGTGAAGCCAGTGGAGGAGCTTAGCAGAAAGAATCCTGACCTTGTGCTTATTAGAGGTCCCTCTATTGCCTGGAAGGCTTGCACACGTGACGTGCTGTCCTAACTCGGGTGTAAGCGGGGAGAAGTCGGCGAGGGGAGGTGCTTCTAAAGCCTGAGTAATACAGCAGCAAACACAAAGCCTGAGCAGTATGATGTCACAGACAAGACACTTAAATGTGGAAAGAAGGGGAAGTCGTGATGCTGTCGTGACTTCAGTGAGGAGAGAGGCCGGGCTGCCCGGAGAGGAGGGGGCGCCTTGTCCACCCCTCTGCAGGCCCACCTGTTCTTCCTCCTCTCCCAGATGTGCCCACACAAGGTGGGGGCCTGACTTTTGCCGTGAGGCAGCTGGGAAGGCCTCCTTGAGGAGGGAGCTTAGGTACATATGTTTGTGCTGAGATTTGAATGACAAATGCTGGGAGGACTATCAGGGTGTTGTCCCATGATGATGACAAGACAACCCAAGGACAGGCTGGTTTGCACGCTCGCGAGATCCTAGGACTCTGAGATGGTCCCACTGGGGAGGGTGACAGAAGGGGCCATGGCCATCAGACTCAGGGAGAGATTTCAGGTATTGGAGAGAGTCGTACTGTGGGGGCTGAGTAACAGCACCCACAAATGTCCATGTTCAAACCCATGGATGCTGTGAAGATGTCATCTTCCAAGGCAAAGGGGACTTTGCAGATAGGATTAATTAAGGACTCTGAGATGGGAGGTGATTCCGGATTCCCTGGGGGCCCAGTGTTGTCACAGGTCCTCATAAGAGGGAGGGGGCACAGTCAGAGAAGGGATATGATGACCGAAGATGTTTGCTGCTCCCTGACCATGGAGGAGGGGCCGGGGGTCCAGGAGCCCTGATGCCTCCAGAGGCTGGAAAAGGCCAGGATCCAGATCCTATCATGAAGTCATCAGGAGGAACCACCCGCTGACATCTGGACTTCCAACCTCCGGAACCGTGAGATCATAAATCTGTTATTTTAAGACCCTCTCTGTTCATTTGTTACAGCAGCAAAAGGAAGTGAATACACATGGCATGTCCGCTGTCAGATATTTGCAGCCAGGCTAGACAGACAGCTCCTAGGGCTCCCTTGTCCATGCCCCGTTTCTCTCTCATGCTTCCTGTCTCTTCTGAGAACCAGACCAGAAAAGAGCAAGACAACCCTGGAGGAAGACTCACCTGCCTCCCCTTCCCTAATTCTAGCAGAGAAGCTGCTCTCTGGGTCATGGTTGACTTTGGGGTATGTTCACTGGCTGTTGGTTTGCAGATAAGCCCTCATGGACAAGAGGCTGGGATCCAGGCCCTGGACAGACTCTGTTTGGTGACCATGACTTCCCCAGACCCTCGGGTCCCAGACAGGCTGCCTCCTGTCACTGATTGTGGCTCAGGGCTCAGGGGGTCTCTGTGAGGCTCATGGTCACCTTGACTTTTTGGGGAGTCACAGTCCTAGTGCTAAACCATTGACATGAACAAAAGGGGGCGGTGGGGAGGTTGCACCCCACTGTACATTGGCCAGGATGACCTCACTCTATGTTCCTGCACTTTCACAGACACGGTCTGCAGACAGAGACGCAGAGTCATCTTCACAAGGCATCTCGGCTTCAGCCTGCAGAAGACACACAACAGACTGCCTTCCCTTCTTGAGTCTCAGCTCAAAATCAATGAATCGTCTTCACTGTATGGGCAACGCAGCCAAAATGAGCTGTGTACTCTGCTAATTAAGGCACGAGAGGTCTGAGCTGCATAGGCACCAACCAGACACGTATGAAGTGGTAACTAAACACACTCAAACATTAAAAAAAAAATAGAATTTGCCTTGACTTTATGCAGATTTCTCCCCTTTTTACACCAACACGAGTCTGTAAATCAAGGCCTTTGCCCCGGGTTGCGTTATAAACAGGAAGGTTGCGCTCCGCAAGCGGGCTGCTCTCCAGCTGATAAAGATGCAACATGCACGGGAGGGGTTGGATGAACCTCAGGTGCACAGATGTTTACTCTACAGTTTTATTTTTATTCAGAAAGTGTGTGCAATTTAATTAGCTACTTTATTTTATAAAAAAAGGTATATTTTGACTCCAAGAGCTTCTGAATGACTGCAGTAGAGGGGGAGGGACCTTCCCGGCGAGCAGCAAAGTCGCTCACCTCGATTTGACTGGACTTCATCGTGAAGGCAAATGTCATCTGGCTTTGCGTGGAGACGTGCCGGTGACGACAGGCACCCACCCTGTGCTCTGCACTGGGCGTGGGGGTGGAGGACAGGGAAGTGAGCCAGACCAAGGCTCTGTTTTCATGGAATCCAAATCGGGACCTCGTGCCAAGGCAGGAGGGATTCACAGGGACGTACTCCCTGGTCACCTGGCTGCTCCTGGTCCTCCCATTCGCTCTTGTGGACAGGGTGTGGTCCTGTGGACAGGAGTCTGAGGAGTCTTGGGAGGAGCGAGTGCAATGCATATTTGCCAGTTGGAACCCACCATCTCTTTTGGGAAGCCCCTCACCTCCATCTTAGGTGGTTTTGAGCAAGACAGGCCCTCTCCCTTGGTGCCATATTTGGGCCCCAAAGAGATGACCCGTGTTGCCTGCCCCTTGGCCACAGTGGTTCTGGGGTGGAACCCAGTCCTGCCAAGGGACATGGGAGAGAAAGTGTCCCCTCTCCTTCACAGACCCGACAGGTGGGCACCGTCCTCTCTTCCACTGGGTGGGGCGCAGGCACCATCTCACTGCAGGTGTGAGGATGGGACCTGCCAGAGGCCGGGCACACGGAGGACTGGAAACGGCTGGGAGGATGAGGAAGAAATGATGCTGCGGTGACATGAGCTCTCATCAGATGAATGCTGCGTTTGGTTTTGAGTCCCTCATAACCCGGACATTGCATAGCATGGAAGGGGATGACTCGTGAGGAGGTGCCCGACAGGCAGCAGGCTCCTGGCAGAGGGACACCTCAAGCTGCCACCTCCAAGGACCATCCCGTGAGGTCAGAGTGTGGATGCTGAGCTGCAGACCTTGAGCTGTGAACGGTCTCTCTGGACCTGTCGCTCATGGCTCTAAGCCCAGGCCGGGAGGGGAAACCAGAACATCCCCAGCTCCTTTGCATTAATTTGAAGAGGAAGTCGGCAGCTACATCCAGTGAAGTCACAGAACATAGTGGTATAGAACCTTCTGACAAACCCAAAAAGTGACACCGTTTCAAGAAAGCTGAGTCTGCTGAGGCCCACATGGCGCTCATACATAGCTTTGGCCCCAACCTTGCCTGCCTGCCTGCTGCCAGTGGACCGTGAGCATGGCATTCTGTCTGGCTGGGGACCGGCCTCTGCTCTCCAGGCAGCAGATCCTAAGTGTCACAGCCACCCCGGGAGTCAGGGCAGCCTGGTGGGGAGGCTGCATAGGCACAGGGACTGGGAAGGAGGAAAGTGGTTAAGATTCTGTGCTTCCACTACAGAGGGCTCGGTTTGATCCCTGGTTGGGGAACTAAGAGGGGAAAGAAATGAAGACAAGCTTTGCCTGTTCATAGCTTTGCCTCAGGCTAGTTTGCTCCTAAGACAGAAGGAGTAGGGAAGACACTGATCAGAAATGTTAATTGTGTCAAGACACACACCTCTCCCTGCGTCCTCCTGGGGCTGCCCAGGGCCACCACCAGGAAGATTTAATCAGCAAGGTGGAGCCACCTCCTCCCACAAAGGCAGCTTCCAGAATGGTGAGAACAATGGCCTCTTCCCAGCATGCTGCCCACACGCCCAGCCCACCAGCCCCATTTGTCCTCCCTGAGACCCAGACCCCAGCCCACAGCATGCGTGGGGAGAAGAGAGACTCGGCTGGGCTGTGGTGGACCGTGATGGGATCCTTCCATCACACAGACCATCAACAGGCAAGAAACTTGACTGGCAACAAAGGTAAATATCTCCTTGAGCTTCTTGCAGCCATCAGCTGAGTTTTCAAGGCTGCTTTTTAATTTTCTACTGCACTTTATTGCTCTTGCAATGACTTTCTTGTCTGGTATTAAAAATAAATAAATCTCCCAAGACCCTAGAGTCCCAAGGCTTAATGGGGCTAATTGTGGATTTGCGTTTTCAATCTTACAGACGAATTGCTTAGGGGCACAGATAAATTAATGTGCTTCAGACAAGCCCTCTTTCTTTCTCACCATTTCGAGCATCCAGGACAAGGGTGACACGTGAGTTTCTCTGGGTGCCAAGTGACAGCAGTGGCTGCCAATAGCTCTGAGCTGAGCAGGTTCACAAGTCTCCATCTAACCCCGCTGGGATTGATTAGTGATGTCTGCCTCAGGTGAGGGATGAAGGGGTTTGCACAGATGCCATCATTTCGCCAGCTGACATCCATGTGTGGTGCTGTCCAGGTGCTGAGGAGATGGCTAAGCCAAGTGGCTGGTCAGACAGGCACCAGTGAAGCCAAGAACATGGGTTAGAGAACAAGGCTAATCCATCCAAGCTTGGTGTTCTCAGCACCAAGAGGTTCTTTATTCTCTCACAACCCTGGCGTGCCATCTACAAACACCACCGTCTGGAAGAAGGATGGAGGTGGAGGGGGTTAACAGCACCACTGGCGCTTAATCCAGTGAGAATGGATCTGAAGTGTCATCTCGCTGGAGGAAGAAACTTTGTTTTATGTTCACACGCAGAAATGTAATAAATGTCAAGATGCAACCCGCACTGAGAAGCTGAGCTCCCAGGAGCTGTGCTCCAGTTCCTCCTGCAGCTTCAACTCATTGCCATGCCCGCTGCTTCAGAAGGGAAGCACACACCCTCTGGGTCCATCCTTCACCTCCTCCTCCACGTGTCCCTCCCCACCCCCCAACCATCCCACTCATAAAGGCTGATCCCAGGAGGAGCAGTGTCTTACAGCCAAAGCCCCTGACCATCTCCCCAGCCCCTCCCATAGCTTCTTTCCTTACTCCGACCTCTTCGCTGAATTAAATCCTATTTATTCCCGAGATCCCAGTCCACATGTCCCTAGGGAAGCTTGCATCCATCAGGCCATGCTCCTTTATTCCTTGCTCTGTAGGAGTCAGCAAACATTTTTTTTTTTTTTGTAAAGGGCTGAGAGAGTCACTATTTTAGCCTTTGCAGGGCATATGCTGCTGCTGCTGCTGCTGTCAAGTCGAGTCAGTCATGTCCAACTCTGTGCGACCCCATAGACGGCAGCCCACCAGGCTCCTCCGTCCCTGGGACTCTCCAGGCAAGAGTACTGGAGTGAGTTGCCATTTCCTTCTCCAATGCATGAAAGTGAAAGGTGAAAGGGAAGTCACTCAGTCGTGTCCGACTCTTAGCGACCCCATGGACTGCAGCCCACCAGGCTCTTCTGTCCCTGGGACTCTCCAGGCAAGAGTACTGGATTGGGGTGCCAGTGCCTTCTCCGGCAGGGCATATGGGCATTTTGCAATTGTTCAATATTGATGTTGTAGCATGAAAGCAGCCATAGACAATACATAAATGATGGACATGGCTGTGTTCAATAAAACTTTATCTGCAAAAACAGGCAGGAGGTCATAGCTTGCAGACCCCTGCTCTATAGTCACGTTCCTTTCTTCTCACTGCTCTTTTTTTCATTCCAAGTTTCGACTGTCTGTCTTTCATTAACAGATTCAAACTCTATGAGTACAAACTGGTGTGTTTTTTTTTTTAAATTTTTACCACTATGATAGCTCCTCTGATAAATGCTTGTGAGATGTGGCACTGAGCCTGGCACCGGAGCTGTGTGCAAGCCATTAGCACGCATCCTGAGAGTTGTATTAACACTGACAGGAAAAACCTCTTTCCCCCTCTCCTTAAACTGGAGAACAGGTAGGTTTGGCTCTATCATTGCCAGCTTGTCTCACTGAGGGCAGAGCCTTGATTGAAAGGAGCCAAACTGGAGGAGGCAGAAATAAGAGACATCAGGCCCAGATGATAACATCTTCTGCCCCTGGATCAAGCCATCACTGAAGGTATTGCCTGGATTTCTCTGATACTTTTTTTATACTAGTTACTTTGAGTTCAGTGTGGCCACCTACAGTTGGAAGAGTCCTAAATGAAGAATTTGATTAAGGAAATATGGAGCTCTGACCCCATTTTGACACCTTTCTAGTGCCTCAGTTTTTAATGTGGTGGAACACTCCATGAGTTCATTAATAGGCATCTGAGCCGTGCTGTGGTTATTCTTGGTCCATCCTCAGGCTCTGCCATATTAGTTTTCCCCTCACTGGAACAATGCCCAGGTGTTTAACTGGCCACCGTTGGGGCATATGGCAGTTGGCACAGCTACGAGAATCTTGGACTTGGCCCACGCCCTTACGGGTGAGGACAGAGTCTGCAGACTAGGGTGCACAACCAGCTCCTGCAGCAGAGCTGTGAACGCGTCCCTCCATGGAAGAGCCAGAGCTCCCATTGCCGGTGTCTCACCCTCTGACTGCCGGGTCAGAATCTGCTAATCTGACCAGAAACCCCTGTTTCTCTTATTTGGGTCATTTGCTGAGGCTATGAGTTATCTTTTTTAAACTCAAACTGAAAATTACATTTTCTCTGTTAAGTTAATAAGTTAAATAAGATCCACAAGGTTCCAGTGGCATTCACACCTGGAGACAGAAGTGGGTAGGGCAGTAGCTGGCTAGGACCAGAGGATGCAACTCTGTGTGACATATATCTCCCCACAGCAATGTGAAGGCAGTGGGCACCACTCCTGGTGTGCTCCACGGTGCCCCCATTACACAAAATACCCGCATCTGTATTCATTTCATTTTCCTCTTTGGGGCTCATGCGTCTCACGCAAGCACAGCCTTGCTTGGTGGAGCACGCATGCAGCTGTCCGCTCGGATGGCGATAGCATGAGATCCCCAGTGAAAATATTAATCTTGGCATGGTTACAAGCGAGGAGATACTCTTTCGAGTCTGACGTATGGGCTGGGCTACTTTTGAGTCTGACATATGGGCTGGGCTACTGAGCTGAAGGGACGGGAGAGCATTTTACTGCCACAATCAGGAGAGCAGGAACCTGAGGGCTCAGTGAGGGAGGGGCCCCAGCCCACAGGGGTCAGCTGGGGCTGCTGGTGACAAGTGGATTCCTGGGGCACCGCCCAGGGTGGGAGACTAATTGGCTGGAATGCCCACCTGCAGACCACTGGCTTCACTGTGCCCCCACAAGTGCCCCAATCAATCAGCCTGAGGCTGAGTGGGACTCAGGAGCTGTAGCAATGAAAACTCGTGTCTGCTGTTCCTCCGAGGTGGGGTTGGGGTCGGGGTAAGGGTGCGAGGATGCAGGAAGAGATGGTGCAGGGAGGGGCATGGAGTTCCTGGCTGCGCTCGAGATGTTATCGGCACACAGCTTTCCCTTCCATCTGTCCTGGTTTGAGTGTATCACGATTGTGTCTGTGTGCAGTTTACAGACACAGTCACAGTTGTGATATGAGGGAATTTCTTCCAGATGAGGACCCAGAGCACAGAGGCCATTGCTACTTTCTCTTCTGCTCCTAATGAAAGGGTGGTACTAGCGAGAGGGCGTGTAGGAGGGCTGACTCAGGGCTCAGTGGGCACCAGGGCCTGGGGCCCCCTGAGTGGCATGTGTTGGCAGCTCTGTGTGGCCGGAAGACACAGGCTGCCCATGCGACCCTAGGCATGCTCACAACTCCCTCCACCAGCCTTGTCTCCTGATTTGTGATGGGTGATCACACACCAGGGGGACCCCACAAGGTTGAAGCCAGGTTCCAGGGTCATGACGTACTCTTGGGTCCTCAGTTTCACTCTCAACAGCATCTAGCCTATCTTCCAAAATGCCAAACCAGGGACAGTTCCCCAGAAATCTCCAAATCCTCCACTTTTTTTTTAGTTTGTTTCTGAAATGAATCTCAAAGTAAACGCCAAAGTGAGTCCTGAACACTGGGCGGGGCTCAGGGGTTGTCCAGTAACAGGAATTTCCCTCCCTGCAGTTACTAGGATGGCATTTCCTCCACCTCCCTTCATGATGGGGGTCCTCCCATGATGGGGTCCCTCTCTGATGGGGGTCTCATTTCCCAGGTTTGGAGCTCAGCTGAAATTGGAACCCCCTCCCTAGTCAGCTCGCTCTCCCTAAAGGCAAATTTTGTGCACAGGTGGGACTGCAGGTGGAGCCCCCATGGCCCAGGCAGGAAGGGCTCCTGTCCCCAGCTATTTGTCTACAACAGGGACTTTAGAAAACAATTGTGGTTGAAAATTCATGGCATAAAATTGTGCATCTTCACTGTGTTCCAGTGAACAGCAGTGTTATCTCCACACACCCATCACCGAGCAGAATCTTCTCATTCTACAAAACAGAAATGGTTCCCACTGGACGATGACCTGACTTCCCCCTCAACCCCTAGCCCAGGGCACCCATGCTCCTACTTCTGGGGACCTCAGATAAGTGGGATCCTATAGCATTTGTCTGCCTGTGACTGCTGGTTTCAGGCAGCACCCTGTCCTCACGGTTCATCCGTGTCGGCAGATGTCAGATCCCCTCCCTTTAAAAGGCTGACTAATATTCCGCTGTGTGGCCAGCACAGTCTGTTTACTCATTTCTCTGTCCGTGAGCACTATAGGGTATACATTCTAAGTGGGATCTTACAAGAAGATGGAACTTCTCAACAGCCACTACACAGTCAAACACAACACACTTGGAAGAGGAAGAAAACTCCAGCTCTGGTTCCCAGGTGTCGAAGTTCTCCTTCCTTGTGGCCACCTGCAGTGCTGTGCACAGAAATGATGCTTCTGTAGTGAGTGGTGCAAACCGAGGCAAGAAAACGGTAACCACACAAGGACGTGGGGAAGGGCCTTCTACCTGGAGGTGGGGCGGCATCCCAGGGCCCAGGGGCGATCCCAGTGCACAGTTTGAGCTTCCCGCATGGATGGGCAAGGCTGCCTGAGGATGGCCGGTGGGATCTGTGTGCCTCTGCTGCTGCCCTGGAGCCTCCCACCCTCCTCTCAGGCTCACACCACACCTGGGCCCCCTCGCCTCACAGCTCAGATGACTGCGCCCAGGCCGGCCCCAGATCCTGTCTAAGTGAACACCCCTCCCTCCCTTGACCTGTGTCCTGGCTTTCCACCCCCTGCAGGAACACCTGGGGGAACCTCTGACCTTCACTGTGGAGAATGAAACACATGAATGTGTCTCATACACGTTATCATGTGTCATATGTACACAACCAATCTCTGGGACACACAAGTATCAGAGACATAGGAAAAGCCCATTTTAAAGTAAAGTCAGCTCAGCTCAGAGCTCCTGTGACTGATCCCAAGCTCAGGCAAGGTATCCACCTGAATGTCCATTTCCTTCTTTGATCAAGCCTGCTTCCTGGAAGCCATGGCCCTAGAATGAAAAATGCTACCAGTTCCAGCCTGTTTCACTTGTTTAGGGCTTGGTTCCAGGGAAAGCTACACCTGGGGCTGAATCTTGCTCTGTCATCTTCCAACGGTGGGACCCTGTGAGTCTGAGCCTGTCTTCTCCCCAGTAGCCACAGCATGGTGCTTGGTAAAAGGTGTCATTCTGAAAGGTCCTCAGGGCACGGGGGAGGTGGGGGTGGGGGTGAGGGGGGTTGCTCAGGAGAACGGGAAAGCCCCTCCTGTTCCTTGCAGCAGTGAAATTGCCTCATTTCAGCTCCTAAAGCCTCAGCTGCAGCTACAGTTCTTGAATGCCTGTGAACTGGCTCAGACTCCAGGCTAGGTCAGCTAGGCCTGATTCCTGAGGAAAGATGTGTAGGCATTGCCTCGCAACTGCCTTGCAGAGGGTCTCAAAGGGGCCTCCCTGCCGAGTGGGGATGCCCACCTGCATTTCTGGCTCTCACAGGAACCTGGGAAAACCCCCAGTCCTAAGGTTGCTGAAGCTGGGGGGACCTGCTCCCTGCTGGTCCTATGCTTACCCACCCTCTGCTCCAGCAGCCCCAGAGCCTCCAGCCCTTCTGCCCTGGGTAAGTCCCGCTCTTTCCTGGGCATCTGGGGGACCATGATGAAAGATGGATGCATGCCAGCCTCACTGGCCTTAGCTCAGGATAAATATCTCTGAACTGACAGAGGCTGCATAGCTGCTGTGGCCACGGATAGCAAGCCCTGGGTTCCTGTTAAGACTGGGGTCGAAATTCCTGTTCAGACCACACATAATGCTTGTTGGTAGAAGACAGCTGACACTCCCTCCTCGGGAGCTGTTGTTTCCAGAGTCAAAGTCCACACTTCAGAAAGCAGCCTGCAGGCTGGGTATTGAGCCGCCCTGCAGCTTCAGGTCAGGGATACAGAGCCCTGTTTGCTCAGAGAAGCACGAGGTAGCAGGTGGGGTCGGGGGGAGGCTCCCTCAATTTGCAGCCTCAAAACACACGAGAATCTTTCAGTCTCAATGCAGTCTCCCTGCCTCCTGTGTAAGCACAGACACACTTATGCACCTGGGCTCCACATTTTTTTAGGCGAAGACCTCAAACTTCTCAACAGCCACTACATATGCATACAATTCTCTTGGAGGAAGGAGAAACACCAGCAGCCCCAGGGCATGGTGGAAAGGCGATTACCATTTATTACAGGAGCATCATCACATATTGAGGTCAAGAAGCTCCTCTGCCACATCTGATTTCCCTTGTCAAGCACCCACTTTATTTGGCATCACTTCCCTGGAATTGGAGTTTCAGATCAATAGCCCAATGACGCATTGCAAACACAGTCGTCCATACACACCACTCCCCCTACTCCCATAGCACCTGTGCTCAGAAAGCACAGGACTCAACGCCCAGACCAAAAACAGACTACCTCTTGTCACCCACCTTTTCATTGCCATCCTCAGGGTGGCCCCAGAAGATCCCGTTCCTGGGGAGATGCAGCACAGATCAAGGGTGCAACTGCATTGGGCTGCCAGGGCCCACCACCCATGTCTGCGGCTAGGCCTGTGTGCAAGAGAGTGAAGACAACCCAAAGGGCAGCAAACTGTCAGGAGCAAATGTTTCCTCGAGGCCAACAGTGAGATCTCAGATGCAATGTGCAGAGGCAGGGGGATACCAGGTGTGCTCAGAACCCCAGCCTTGGCTCTGTGGGTCCACAGGGACCTTCTTCCCAGGCGCTTCCCAGAGCAGAATCAGGAGTCATGTCGTAACACAGCGAGTGTTTGCCTTTGAAGATGGCTATTTGTACATTCTCTCCTGGAGGCACCAAAGGATGGCAGCAGTGAAACAGAGCGGCTGTCACGCATGGCCAAGCTGAGGCTCCCACAGGCTCATGCCCACATGCGCGGGCTGACACAGGCTATGCCTGCAGCCGCTGGGAACAAGCTTAACCTAGGGAGAGGAGCTGGCTTTGTCACTGGAGCTGAGGTGCCCAGGAGTGGGGGATCCCACTAGGGCCTGCGGTCCTGGCAGGGCCGCGATCTCAGGTTGGTGAGACCCTTCCTCTCTTATTCTGGGAAAATTTGCTCAGCCACAGTTTACACAGAAAGACAGCTTATTTAACTTTTCAAATTAAAGCTTAAAAGCCCCTAATTAAACCAATAAATCAGAGCCATTCCTGTGGGAGGGCGAAAGGGGCCAGATGGACTCTGGATCCCTCCCTTATATGCTGCTTGAGGTCTGAGTGGCCGTTGTACACAGCGACTCTTGCTGTTCTGCCAGCCCAATTGCGAGGGATGTCCTAGGCTCTGGTCCTGCCAGATGCTGTAGGGTGGGTTACACATGGCTGGCCCCCACCAGACCCCCCAGTTCTCAGGTGATAGCCCTGAAAACCGGGGAAGGACTGGGCACCCCCACACTGAGGCCCCAGCAGCTGAGTGGGTCAAGATTCCAGGGAATCTTGAAATTCCCTGAAGTGGAATGGGGATGGCATTGCCACCATCCTGAGCCTGGACTTTGCTCAGAAAGAGGGAGTACCATCAGCTAGACCTAGAAGAGAGCTGATTCTTAAGCCAGAGGATGAAAGCTTAAAGGTGTGTTTGTGTGTGTGTTTATTTTTATTCTTTTTCTGCCCAGGTTAGTAGAGCAGGGGTTGCAGATGTTTTCTGTGCAGGGACAGAGAGTAACCAGTTTTTGCTCCATGGGCACCAAGGACTGTTTCATAATGACTCAGCTCTCCTGTGGGTGCAGGAAAGGAGCAGAGATAATAAATAATAATAATAATAAAATAGTCAGACAGTGTGTCTTCCAAGACAATGTTGTAAGAGGAGGAAGCAGGCCAGTCTGGGCTCATGGGCCACGGTCAGTCCCTGCCAGGGCCCATCAGAATAAAGATGGTGACCCACCCTTAGTAATGCTTTTTATTTTGTTTTATTTTTTTACTTTTAGGCTGGAGTCATGCAGTATGTGGGTTCATCCTTGACCAGGGATTACAGCCCCTGCATTGGAAGAGTGGACAACCAGGGAAGTCTCACTCCCATTACTTTTCATGGGACACTCCTAAGGAACAGGATCCCTTTCCTAATTCCACTGGCCAGGTGCAAGCTGAGGCAGGCATGAGGCTGTGGTGGCTTTGGGTCCCACTAGCTGTGTGGCCTAGAGCAATTACTTACCTGCCCTATGTTTCAGCTTCTCATCTGTAAAATGGGGTAACAGTGTGGTTCCTCTTAGGGGTGCAGAGAGGACTAAAGTGAACTAAGTCCATAGAAGCCCCTAACACAGCTGCCGCTTCAATTCCCACCAATTGGGTGTGGTTTATGTACAGTTGCTGGATCCAAAGGATGGAAAGAAAACTGATATCTGATTTCCTACCTTTACTATCATTCAGAAAAGAAATAATTATTTATTTATAAGTCTGTACGCACCCAAGGGGTGGAGGTGGCTGGAGGGGCAGTTGTGTCCAGAAGCAAAGGCAAGTACTTCCAATGACTTATCCGGCTGGGACCTGGGGGAGGGTATGCACAGTCCCTACAGGCCCTGCAGGAAGGGAGGTGCTGTCATCTTCATGCTCCACATGAGGGTCAAACAACCTGCTAGGAACTGGCACTTGGCAGCCTGGACCTAGGCAAGGGGAGCTGTCACTCGTAACTCCTTGGATATAATGACACCTGGAAACGTCCATGGAACAACTTTTACCGTGATGGTTACATGCACTTATAAACCTGAATCAACTGAGTTGCTCCTGAAACATTATATATATATAATATATATCTCTTTAAAAGGTGCATAATTTTAGAATCTGTTACCCTGGTCTTGACAAAAGTAACCAGTCCACGGGCAAGAAGCCGCTGTCCGTGGTGCTGATGCCATGAGGGCTCCCAAGGTTATCAGCCACCCAGTCTTGCTTCACCCAGTAATCAGATAATCAAAGCCAATGTCCTCATACGGCTCAGTTCATCTCTTCTCTGCAGACACTGTAGGGGACTCAGGACACCTAATAGTTGATGGCAGGAGAGGGAGTGAGTAGGTGTTTGAGAAAATAAATGAGTTGATGTCAATGGATGAAAGTTTCAGATGTGTGGTGTTTGTGTTTGAAGTGTGTGCAGCTGAGGATGGCAGTGCTCCCAGAGGGCCAGCATCTGCTTATGAGTCTTGGCAAGTGAGGGGACCCTCAGAAGCCAGTTGCACAGCCCCTGGGACAGAGGAAAAGGATGGAGAAGCCCCCAAGAAGACTCTGGGTGATCTTTAACTGCAGGATCAGAAGGTGATGCCATCACTTTGCCTCTCTGACCAGTATGCTGGCTCTCACTGGTGACACATGGATCCTCCCTTCTCTGAACAAACCATATGTTCCAACGAGCAAAGATGCTCTTTCCTTGTCGAACTTCCCCCAGGCCTGCCCAACAGGTAGGACGAGGATTAGTCTTTAAAGCCACTTAGCACAGCTGGTGATTCATCAGTGAGGGGAACATGAGACTGGCACCAGTTGGTAGCCAGCAGCCCATTTGGAGACCCAGCACTGGTCTCCACCAGGACCATTGCTCTCTGGCGGGTCCAAGGCAAGGATGCTGCTGTGCCTGTCAGAGGACGTTCCCAGTGTCGTGGGCACGTGGGTCAGCATTAAGGTTTCCCACCACTTGTACATGATTGATACTGACTCTGACTTTCTCTCTATGGGTTTTCCCCCTTTGCACCTCAGCTTACTCACTTGTGAAAAGGGACAGTAATAGTATCTGCCCCACAGGTTGTGATGAGGATTTGATGAATTACGATAAGTAGAGTCATGGGAGACATTAGATCAATGATTGATGACACGATGAAGACGATGTGTTGACAGAGGGCCTAAAGGGAGAGTGTGTGGTACCTGATCCCTGGCTCTTCAGCCTCTGTGCTTTCATCAAGGCATCCTCAGGGGCCCCAGCACATTATCCGACCGTGACCCTCATTCATTTCACATTTGTTCACATTTAACACAATGTGAGAGGCTCTGTGAGGGGGAAGGGAAGGTGGATGGTGAGGATACAGTGAAGTATGGGGGAGAGAGGGTGGCCCCATAATCACAGACGACCAAGGCATCCTCTTCTCCAACCCCTCCAGCACTGAAGCGAGAGCAAGGCTTGGGGAGGAACCTAACTGCTCACAGTGCTGCTCCAGAACTTAACTTCTCCGTCTGTGCTGTCTGCAGTGAAAATGGGTGACAAGATCAGAGAGAGGGCTTTGAGAACCAGGCACAGCCAGTGTGAGGTTCTCAAAAGGATGGTCCTAGGGTTCAGGACCAACTCCTTCCTGGGACAGCATTCCTGGTGTGAATGACTGAGAATTCCTCTTTGTCCTGGACATAGAAGAGAACTGCACAATCTTATACCAAAACCCACCACGGGCTGAAAGGGGGTGAAAAAGATACCATTTCATTATTACCCAGTAATCACAGTTTGCCCTAGTATGCTGTTATCATTGGTTAAAAAAAAAAAAGTTCAGAATTTAATGAAAGTGAGTAAAAGTGAAACTAGTCCATCAGAATTCCAACTTGAAAACATAACCATTCTCCTAACCGGCAATTTCTGTATAAACCCCAACCTACTACAAGAAGCATTTTATTGTCACAGCTTGAAATTTGTTCTGAATTACCTTGATAATAATATAGACATCCATTCGGCAAGGCGTACCACACCACTAATGGATCTCGGAGGCCTAATTTCTAAAATCCAGTGTTGCGTAGTTATCGTATAACTAGAATTAGTGATGCTCCACCAGAACAAAGTGGCCTGAGTTTGTCTTTACATGATTAAAACACAGGTAGTTACACATTAATGTTGTTAACAAGACTTTTTGGATTCCAGCAGGGCCATCCATCCGAGAAATTCACAAACAATACTTACGCTCTCTGTGGTTGCCCCCACCCTGGAAATTTAAGTGCATTCAAATAGTGCAGCGATTCCGTTAGAACAAAGGCTCAATTCAGAATAGGACTATAGATGAGGGGCAATTTTGCTCATGAATTTTATCTCCCTTTTTCCCTCTAAGCTATCGGATAACAGCCATCACATTAAGAAACTCAGTTAATATATAAGCAGAATCTATCGTAAGTAGATCCAGGTCTCGCTGTACATAAAATTTACTTCCACTCTAAGGCAATCTTGGAATTGAATTGCTTTTGCACAGCCAGTGTTGTCTTGGTCAAGTTGCATGGAATGAGAGGCCTCTTGGACCAAAAGTCAATAATTATGGCCCGCCACCATAGTTAAATGGGATCTGCCACTGGGTTCTGTAAGTGGCTCTGTGGGAAGGTGGCCACCCCATGCGTATATTTACTGTCTGTGGCTGCTTTGGGTCTCAAAGTGGAGTTGACATGATAGAAGCTCCATGGCTGCAAAGCCTATAATATTTGCCATTTTGGCCCTCTTGTGGAAAACATATCTCGACTGCTGCTTAGACCACAGAAACTTCTAAACCAGAGTGAGCTGCCTGGAGACGGAGGAGCCAGGGAAATGAGGGTGCCTTTGCCAGTCCAATTCTCTGTCCTCTGTCCCCACCGGGCCAGTTCTGACCTTTGTAGTGATCAGCTCACGGCTCGTAGGGTACCTACTCACCCATGAACGCAATACCCAGAAACACCCAACAGCAAAGAGAAAACTTAATAAAATTTTCACTAACTCATCAACAGCTGACCTTACATTTGGAAAGACCCAGAAATAAATTTTTCTTTTGATTAAATGGAAAATCAATTTCCAGTGACATTTCTATTCATCAGGACCCAAATCGAGGCAGGAACCAGTGCCCCAGGAGGAGGACTAGGGTGCCCTGTGCCCTGCCTCTTCTGTGACACCCTTGAGCAGAACCGAGCCCCTACACACCTGTTCAGGGCAGAAACCAGGGTTGTGTGACCGGAGGCTTCGGGATTTCAAGGATCTACACATGTGACCTCTGGGAATAGAGATGCTTGGTGAGCAAGCTGCAGACTTCATGTGTTCAGAAGGCATGCTACCTGAAGTGGGAATCTGAATTCACAGCAGTTTCCTGTGATGGATAAGGGGAGGGGTCCTTGGGTCCATTTGTTCTCAACCATGGCTCAGTTAAGAAACATTCCAGTTCACATGTGGACTCTGGCCATTTCACTTGAAGGACTCTTTGCATTTAACACAAGCGGGAAGAGCACCCAGGGGTCCTGGAGGTTCTGAGAACACAGTCTCTGCACAGAGGACAGATGGCCCCCACCCCAACCCCAGAGCCTCTCACCCTGCGATTTCTTTCTTCTCAATCACAAAGAGGTCTGAGTGGCTACCCACTCCTTTCTGAATCGTAAGGGCACACACACTGTGAGAGAACCAAGCCCGTGTCTGCTCACATCATCCTGGGTTTATTTTCTAGAAGAGAGCCAAGCTTTGAGGACTCAGTGACGCCCTCATGCACACTCTCATCACCAGAGCGCATGCTGGGGTTCCCAGAGCTCTTCTGAGAGAGGCAGAGGGATGTGTGTGCTTCCCTGGGAGGCAGGGGTGCCGCGGGCCATCCCACCACATGTTGGGAGGGTGTCCGAGCAAGAAGGGTGTGGGCCTTGCTTGGAGCTGCAGGCAGGAGCAGACACAGGCTGTCTCTTTCTTTAACACCATTTTTGATGTGTCATCAGTCTCTATGCACTGTCCCCATGGAGAAGGCATCACAGAACCGAGCTGTCACACAACTGCAAACCATGTGCCTCCCGCTAAAAACAAGACTTTGTCGTACCTCCTGTAGCAATGCTGAAGATTCCTTGAGGTGGGCGGGAATTGTTTCTAAAAATGAACGCTCTGTGTGATTTAGGTAAACTTAATATGATAAAGGAAGGCACTCTGCCAGTCTAATGAGCCCGTAACTCATCATGTGGGTCCAATTCATCCCAAACGGAACTGCTGTTTATGTGGAGTTTTTGAGTAAAGGGTGCGATTTTGTGATTCATCACATCAAATCCGTTTCAGTCTCTGCACAAATGGCTCCAGAGGCGAATGTAATCAGAAAGATGGAAAGCAGCTTGTCCTTGAGTGTGGGGCCTGGTGCTCCAGGCAGAGGGGGAGCTGGGTGGGGCAGGCAGGGCTGTCCACGACAGGACACGGTGCTACAAGGAGGGTAGACAGGCTACCCCTCTCAGCAGGCTGGGTGAGCCTCACAAACGTCAGGGTGAATGAAGGAAGCGGCCTTGACATGGACCGTGCTGGGTGCTCCCCACACACAAGACTTGCCAACAACATGGTTCACTTGTGCTGAGAGGGGTTAGGGCAGTGGCTGCCTCCTGGGCCAGGACTCACTGAACCAGAGGGGCTTTCAGGGGTGCAGGAAAGGTCTTGCCTGCCCCTTGATCCTCTTGCTGGTCATATGTGCAAACTCACTTTGTGGCAATCCCGTGATCTGTGCACTGTTCTGAACTATTCTGTACCCTGTGGAATTTGCCAGATAAAATAAAGGACCGAGTTGATGTGACGAAGGCTCAGGCAACACAAGGAGAGGTACTCCTTCCTCCAGCACACTGACTAAGCACCTAGTGTATGCCGTGCCCTGAAAGACCCAAAGTAATTATCATGTTTATCCGCTGACAACCCTCCAGTGCCACCATGTTGACACACCTCCAATCATTATGCCTTTACAAACCCTTGGTGGGAGGGTCATTCCTAAAGGCCACTTGATGCGAAGAGCCAACTCATTAAAAAAGACTCTGATGCTGGGAAAGATGGAAAGAAGGAAGAGAAGAGGGGGGCAGAGGATGAGGTGGTTGGATGGCATCACCGACTCAATGGACATGAGCTTGAGCAAACTCCAGGAGATGGTGAAGGACAGGGAAGCCTGACATGCTGCAGTCCGGGTCGCAGGGTCAGGTACGACTTAGCGACTAAACAATAACAACAACAAGGAGGAGGGAACTACTATTACCTGCATTTGTAACTGAGGAATCCAATGTATTATGTTATTTTGTTTTATTGGAGTATAATTGTTTAACAGTGTTGTGTTAATTTCTGCTGTACAACAAAGCGAATCAGCTATATGTATAGATATATCCCCTCCCTCTTGAACCTGCCTCCTATCTTCCCCACCCCACCCCTCTAGGTCATTACAGAGCACTGAGTTGAACTTCCTGTGTTTTATAGTAGGCTCCCACCAGCTATCTATTTTGCACATAGTAGTGTATACACGTGGGCTTCCCCAGTGGCTCAGTGATAAAGAATCCACCTACCAATGCAGGAGACATAAGAGACGAGGGTTTGATCCCTGGGTCGGGAAGATCCCCTGGAGGAGGAAATGGCAACCCACTCCAGTACTCTTGCCTGGAGAATCCCATGGGCAGAAGAGCCTGGTGGACTACAGTCCATGAGGCTGCAAAGAGTCGGACAGGACTGGGTGACTGAGCAAACATACACACATACGGTATATATACGTAAGTGAGGAATCTGATCTGAAGTGAAGCCATCAACCCCACGTCACATGGGTGGCAGCAGTGGCAGCAGAGCCTGGATTCCAATGTCCTGTCTGACCACGGAGTCCACTCCCCTCCTCACTCTCCTTTCTCCCCTTGAGGCAGGAGACGGCTCGGCACTTGCCGCCTGGAAGCTGAGCCGCGTAGCTGGTTGGCCCTTTGCATCCTGGAAGCTTGGCTATTTGTCTCTCAGCATTGAGAAAATGCTCAGGACGAATGCAGATGATGCCTTTGCAATGAACAGGATGAAGGGATGAATGGAGAAGGCTGCACACCCTTAAAGCACATGAGGAAAGCCCTGAATTTATGAGTCTGTCAACAAAGAAGCAACTGTGGACAAGCCTCTGCCTCAGAGCGCGCCCTGCCCCCTCCCCTTCCTTCAAAGCACCGAACTGTTCTTTAAAAGTGACACCAACGTCCGCCTCACTGAGCTGAGTCTGCTTCTTGGATAGATACCAGGATGGTGTCTGTAGTTTCTAGGAGCCTTCCTCATGCTCCTTTCTGGCATCGGCGTGCTCTGTTATCGTGCCTGGGCATGGAGCTCACGGTGCTCTGACAGGTGACTATGATATGTATGTTATATCAATGGCTACTGGTTCAACCTTGGGATCAGGAGCACTGTTTTTCAAGACCACAGGAGGATGGTTTCTCATTGTGACGTTAAAAAATGGGGAAGATATTGTTGTTTGTTGTCTCCTGGGCCGAGACGTGTTTGCAAAGTGGAGATTTGGCATGACTGACAATGCTGCTTAAATGACTCCTGTGAGCCTTAATCCACCCCTGCTATCCCCACCCAGCAGCGAGGCTTCCACCTGCCTCACCCCCGAAAAGCTGGAGCCATTTGTAATTTCACAAAATGAGACACAGTGCTTTTCTTGCCGAAGGTTTCAGCTCTGTAATCTTCCAAATTCATTTCCTGAACGAGCCACCTTTATCCATTAGTTGGATGATAATATTCCAATCACTTGCCAATTCCTGTGATATCCCAACTCCCCCTTTTCCTGTCTCCTAATTGGTGACATTTCTTTTTAGAAGAATAAGCATCGAGGTGTACCATTAACTGTTCTTTTTTTTTTAATTAATTAATTTATTTTTTATTTTACTTTACAATTCTGTAACTGTTCTTTAAAATCGTACAAGGTTGGGCCACACAATCAGACACTCTTAATCTCTGCCTTTTCTCTCTGAATTGCTTAAACGGGTGCTTTTAGAGGCAATTTGTTTACTGCACTCCGAGAATTTAAATTTCTGTAAATACACTTTAATTTTTTTAATAGACATTTTAAGCCACGAAAAAGCAATCCATCTGAATAAAAATGTTGCCCCAAGAACTTAATAGTTTCAAAAATTAAAATGTAAACTATTCAGGAGTTGTAACAAGGAGGGATTAATGTGAACATCACACACAAACACACCAGCTCTGTTCCTGTCCCCCGATCTTGAGTCTCTCTTCACCTTCTCCTCTTAGGCTGACCCTGGCCCCTGCCTCTGTTGCCCCCATCCCACCACCCAAGCCTGAGTCTGGAGCCCCCAGGACCCTCCGACCCCAGGCCTGCACCCACCCCAGGGCAGTGGTTGGTTATGGCTCCTGGAGTGTTTCTCCCTCTGCATCTCCATCACCCTGCATCTCTCATCGTCTCTTACTTCTGAAGTGCATAGGGGACCTGACCTCATGTGCCCCGATGGATGACCTGGCCACTTCAGCGAGCTGGATCCTTCCTCAAAACAAATCACAGCAAACCTGCTCAGGCCTCTGGGTGTGACTCCCACTGATGGGCACGTGGTGTGGGGAGAGGAGCCTGTTACACCACATTGGAGGTAAAGATGCGAACCCAGAGCTGGACGTCTACAGGGCAGACTACCACCTCCTCAGCCGCAAACCAGAAAGATGAAGCCAGGGGAAACCACCAGTCAAAGAGCACTTTACACAGTGCAGACCCATCTGGATCAGAACTCAAATGGACCATTTTTAAAGATGACATTTGAGCCCCAGGTGTGTGGACATGACTGCGGCACCCAAGGGACCAGGGGACGGGTTGAGAACCTTTCAGGTGGGATGACGATGTGGTTGGTTATGGGGGTGAGGGCGTGGAGGAACTCACCTCCTCTGCAATGTGTGTTCAAACAAATCTCCGTGCCAGGCTGGGTCCCAGAGCTAAACATAGTGCTAAGTGCATCCCTTTCAGAGCAAATGGCAGCAGGTGCTGGGATGGGGGCTGGAAGGAGGCCCTGTCGGTTGTATTCCCCCTTCTCAAGCTTCACCACTTACAGTCACTTGCAGCAACAGAGAACTGTGTCCCATGGACCCTGGTATCCCCCCAAGCCCAGGCCTTGTCTTTGGGGCCGGCCTTACTCCACACTCCCTGCAGGCGGCTGGCTACCTTCTGGCTCTGGTCAGTCCAATGGCCACCTAGGGGGTCAGCTCCACCTACTCATGGAAATGACTAGAAGCAGAACAGACATCCAACAGACAGAATAGAAAAATCCCCCTGGGTCTGGACTTCCAGCATCACCGCATGGCCCCTGCACTCACCTCACTGCCCCCTCCTCTGCCTGCTCCCCAGTGGGATGCACTGGGCCCCACACTGACCAAGAGCCGTGTGTCACAGAGCAGACACCCCCAGTCCCAGGAGACAGAACACATCAGGGGAAGCAAGACATCCCTTCCCTGAGTGCAAATGGCACGTTGTGTTTTATTTTTTATTTATTTTACAAATATTTATACAAAGCTTACTCTATGCCAGGATGCTGTTTGAAGGCTTTTCAAATATTAATCTAGGCAACCAGCATCCGGGTCACCCTGCAAGCTCTGCTTGGCTCATGGCTGGGCTCTGAGGGCAAGGCTCCCCTGAAGAAGCCAGCTGAATGGGGGGACCTCTGCCCTGGGGCCCATCACCTTTTGCCTCTGACCTGCATCTGTCTCCCAGAATCACCCAGGGTAGCCCTGCTCTTGCGTCTACTAAACAGGCTGGTGGGAGGGGCTTAGACCGCCGTCCCTGGAGACTCGGTGTCTGTCAACACCGGGTCCCGGCTTGCAGCACTGGCACAGAGGACGGCAGAGCCCTGGTGAGCACCCCCACCCAGCAGCCAGACACCTGCCCCAAGTCTCAGAAGAACACACACAGGTGCAAGGCGAAGTATGTGCATGCGTTCACTCACACATGGGCACATGAAAGTATAGCACCTGTGCACACGTGTATAAAACACACACACACACAGGCATGCACACGTTGAGGTATGTGTGTGCACACATGGGTGTATGTGTATGCGACTGGTGTAGGTACACACATTTAAGTAAACGTGTATGCTTGTCGTGTGGATAGATGCATATTTTACACATATGTACATACACATATACACACATGTGCACATACGTGCTTATAGGTATGCACACATATTTAATCCTTTAAACAACCCCATGGGTATCATTTTATGTGTATGTGAACAGGTGTTACAGACATGCATGTATATAAACATATATGTATGTGTGTATACACACCCAGATTTGTGTGTACGTGAAGCTTACACATGTGCGTGTGCACACATATCCAGCCCTGTAACATTCCCTTGCAGGACTGTGTTACGAGGGAGGTGACACAGCAGCAGGAGGGATGGGGAGAGAGTTCCAGGGCTCCTGCCCGAGGTGGCCGAGCCTGGAGTCGGACGCAGCCTCTTTCTTCACTGCCAGCCTGCACCACTCTCCAGACCTCAGCCTCTCTGAGACTTGGTTCAGGCCTCAGCCTCTCTGAGACTTTGCTCAGGCCGGGGCCTCCCTGAGACTGTGTTCAGGCCGGGGCCTCCCTGAGACTGTGCTCAGGCCTCAGCCTCCCTGAGACTTTTTTCAGGCCGGGACCTCCCTGAGACGGTGCTCAGCCCGGGGCCTCCCTGAGACTTTG